>NC_140374.1:22817500-22955000 GCF_054491055.1 Hypomesus nipponensis
ATAATTAAGTAATGCATTTATTTACTTCATCCAAAGTGGTAGGCGGTAACAGTATGACTAAGGAGACACACACAGTACAGTTAATAGGTCAATTCCGCCGAAACATAAAAGCTAGTATGTAAACAGTCTGTCTGACCTTTACACTACCAAGCCTCTGTGGGTGTTCTACACCAATGCCATGTTATTGTTTTACAGCTGAATACTAAATCAGCATGTGAGAGTCCCTGTCATGTAAGCTTGTCTGAATGTAGACTCTTTAAAATGTCTTATAGTCCGTTCATCTGGATACACTGCAGCCATTACATCCTCAGTGGGCAACAGATCTTGAATACAGTCAAACTTGTTAGCTTACCTTGAGCATAGGATAGTAGAAAATGTAAAACCTAAAACTAAAAGACAGGACATTGGAATAACCCCACAACCCTAACCCTAACCAGCACAAGCAGGTTTCAGGATGTATAGAATGTTTGAAGGACAGTAAACAACCAACTACAGTACTGTCACTGGTGTACCATCTTCTCACTGTCTGATTGCATGTAGAACACTCTCGCTGCTCATTGTTATTCTTATTTTTATATATATTTTATTTTTTATTTAAATTGTTGTATTCTTAGATTGTTTAGTTCTTAGAAATACTTAAATGTTGTACTTACACTTAATTTAAGATTCGTATATGTTTAGTGTTTTGCAGCCCCCTGCCACAGTAAATTCTGTGTTTGTAAAACATACATGGAGAATAAACCTGATTCTGATAACTGCGCTTTATATTGATATGCTGCTTAAGACAGTGTCCTTATCTCTCTCGCCTCTCCCCAAACCACTTCCTGTCATGTTGCAAACTCTGAGCCGAGGGAGTGGTCCTGTTATCAACTTCTAAACCCAGAAACTCAGAGGAAATCAGGTTTACAGAAGGAACGCTGTTTACGCATAGTTCTATATTCCGTAGCTCCAGTCAAGCAGGGCGTGTCTCCTGTTGACCAGATGAGGTCACTGAGCTACTAGCACTGTGTGTCTTTTGTCATTGGCATATTAAGGGTTAATGTGCCTGACTGCTCTGGCTGCGAGCAATGTTATTGGTTAACAGAGAGAATGTTTGTGCAGTCATTACCTTCAACAGGTGAACTCAGCGTGAGAGAAAAAAGAGACACAGTTAGAATCCTCTGAAATGGAGAGAAAATGTTGTGGGAGGAATTGATCAGTTGAGACCGAAGCAAGCTTGTTTCTAAGAATGTGAAGGTCCTCAGCTGTGCTGTCCCACCCAGACACATGGGAGGCTGTGTGAGCAGGTACCATGGGTGAGTGTGAAGGGCTCTTCTTTCCCCTTTCCTCCTATTACTCCATCACCATACACTCTTGTATCTGTGTTATTGACTTTGGAAGGACTATACCTCGAGAGATCGTGTCTGTGAGTGTCGTAGCTTTGGTGAGTCCTCTAGGTCTGCTGAAGCATTAAGTGCAGGAACTTTAAAACTCAGGAGCGTGTTTGTTCTAGTCGCGTGAACAAGTTGGGTCCTGATATTCAGACGTGCAACCATGAAGGTATTTATTGGTTTAAGGGCCTCTTAAGGTATTTGTGTACTGTAGTTTTTCCAGCAAATCTATTCAATGTCCCATAGAATTGCATACAAATGATAGGGGCAGGGACGTCGTTAGGGCTGAAGCCCCCCTAAAATGTTCTTCAGCCCCCCCAAATCATTTGGCATTATTGGCTTAATTTTTTTTTTAATAATAATATTTAAACTATTGTTTCTCACACGGACAAGTTATTTATAACTCTAACAAATTATAATCCAATAGCCTGTCATCATACTTTACGATACAAACCCCAGGCACTAGTACCGTCTCAACGTCAACGACAGCCAGTTATAAATTATAGGCAAGGAGTTCAAAGTAAATGATGCACGGAGTGAAATTGTAAGTACAAGGAGTTACAGAATGTGGCTGTTAGCGTAGTTGTTAGCGAGTGTTACCTGCTTTAGGTTTACTTGATATGAGGCAAATGAAAGCGAATATTGTAATGGGCTATGTTAAAACTAAGCTAGCTAACTACTTAGTTAGAAACTGTCCCCAGTTTGCAAGAGTGTGAACTAGCGAATTCGAAATACAAGAAATAACTACCGACGTCTCTCTATTCTTTGCATTGATATATCTCTCTAGTATTTCAAAACAATATTATCAGTCCCTATAGAATGTTGTTATTTATAATCAGTTAATTCTAGTGAAAACTAAATGTCATAGTGTCCTCATAACGCTATTGTGCCGGTATATCATCCAATTCATTGACCAGATGGATATAAGAACATTCTTTAGGAGAGGTGGCAGCTCCACCCAGTCAGATGAGAGAGAGAAGCAGGAGATTGACAGGGCTGAAGGAGCCGGTGTGACGGAGGTTAGCGGTCTACAGGTCTAGAAGGAAATGAGTGGAGTTTTTTTTATTTTCTTCTACTGTGGTAGAAATGTATAGGCATTTGTTGTCAGGCCTAGGCTACTCCAAGGCATAGCCTAAACTAGATTATTACATGATATTTTTATGCCAAGTCATAAAATTGGCTTCTGGATTTTGATCAGTTATTTTTCAATGTTTGAACTTATCTTAAAGGTGACATGACATGAAAACTTCATTTTATGAGGTTATTTAACATTAATATGAGTTCCCCTAGCCTGCCTTTGGTCCCCCAGTGGCTAGAATTTTCAATAGTTCTAAACAAAGCCCTTGGTGTTCTTCTCCGCCTTTGACAAAATCAAGGCTTAAACGCTCTGTTTGAAAATCTCCTCCAAGTGACGTAGATACGAGAAAGGTTACCTCCCCTCTCTCTGCTTTGCCCGCCCAGATCATCTGGCCCGCCCATGAGAAACTGAGCTACCACCGTGCAAGGGCAAGTGCGATATCGTTTTTTCCTGGAGAGACATCATGGGGAGCAAACAAACAAAGCACAACAGTTGCTCAGTGCTTGGATGTACAAATGCAAGCTCAAATCTTTATTTAATTCCTTCATCCGAGCCTCTGCACAACCAATATCTCAATTTTATTTTTGCTGGAAATGCTCCGACACAACTTCCCAAAGTTTTGCATGTCTGCGCCAAACATTTCATCCAGGCATGCAGCCCTAAATCTCAGAACTTCTTAAGTGAATCACACTTAGATGAGCTTGCCAAGCACTATAGCATCAATCTGAAAAAAGAGGATAAAAAATAATAATAATTGCCGCACGCAAACATGCCACTCCCCTTGGGGCTAAGCCCCCCCTTTCTTTGAATCCTAGAAACGCCCCTGGATAGGGGTAAGTATTTTAGGCACCACACTTAATCTCAAGCCTTCTGGTTGGAAATGGCAAAATGGCCCTCATCTCCATTTGATGAGGCTGTAAATCAGCTGCTCCCCCCCTGCCTCTCGCTGGCTAGACGGCTGGAAGCTAGTTACTGTGATGTTGAAGGATGGCTCAAAGCCTGTTACAGAGAAGGGATCAACAAATGATCCCAGGAAAGAGAGTTTCTATTCTAACAGTGCCGAGTGTAAGGAGGCTTTATAATAACTTGGTGTATCATCTTAGGATGACAGTGTTATGTTATAATAATAATAATAGTAAGACTTTATTTATACAGCACATTTCATACAAGAATTGCATCTGAATGTGCTTTCCATAAAATCAATAAAAGCAATAATACAATTAGTGATAAAAGTAATACAAATAAATACAAATTAAAATGTGACTCAACAAAGTACAAGCCGCAGTCTTTGCGGTATCTCGAATCCGTCTTAGACTCGAGCTGCCTTTGCAGTTTCCAGAACATATAACATGGTGTGCTTGGTTTCTGTGGGAAGGATCCTTTTTAATGTCCCTGTGCTTCCTGAAAGGAGTCTTACCATCAACTTTGCTCTGTTTTGATGCTGTTCTTAATTTGAAGTAGCTTTTTGAGCAACAAGACTAACATTGAGTGTCTTTAAGAGTGTTCAGGAAACCACTGCATCATATTAAGTGGGAATGTACCTTCCTGTCCTTTAAATGTCCCAATCTTTGATGACTCATGCTTATGACAAAGCATGCATCATTAGCATCACAGGAAGATGACTAAGGCTGATTGTCACCATAAGCCATTAGCTCTGCAGGCATCAATTCTGAATACTGCACAGAATAATGACACCTATGTTATCTCCCCACAGCTGAGCTCCCAACATCTCCTGCCTGTCTCTATCGTCTCAATCCAGCCCTCCCACCCCCAAGTGACTCAGCTCACTGTTACAGCATGTGTTGTGACAGGCAGCTAAATCTCCACTTTGCCTTTCTAAACCCTCCAGCAGGCAGACCCTGTCTGGTCATATAACATCAACCATTTAACATGGTCCTCTGTAGCATGGTGTTCCCCACTGAAACGCTTCATGTTGTTGTCTCTTTGTAATTGTATTCTGCCCCGTGTGCCCACGTTGGGTTTGTTCACACTTTGAAAATATGAAAATTGTCTTTCTTTTTTCCCCTCAAACAAGGGTTCCTTGTCCTTAACAGCTTTTTTTAATCCATGATCCATATATTTATTTCTGCTCCTTGTCTAACCCTGCTACCTTTTCTGTGCCCTCACAGCGAGTTGCCAGGCAGCGCTAATGAAGGCACCATGCCCACAGCCACCTCCCAGCTGGCCAAGCTGCAGCTAGGCTCTGTGGGTGAGGCCTGTGCCCCGGCCAGCGATGGCAGTGCCAGCGTAGGTGACCCAGATGATGACGGCTCCCACTCACCCGCCTCCAGCTCCTGCAGCGCCACCTACAGCAACATGGGTAAGCAGAACGCCCTGACGCCCCCCCCCTCTGGTGAGGAAGAGGCTGGCTGTCAGTCCTCAGGACCTTCTCTGCTGATGAACTACAAGACAAGAAGTGGGGAGTTTGTGAACAAGTCCGAGAGGGTGTAAATCATCTGGGTAAATGGTCAGAATATTAGTAGTGTGTTAAGAGGATACATTAAAGACTACCCTGTTTTCTTTTACGTGAATGACTGGGCACATCCGTCTGTTTTGTTGCTGTACTCATTAAGGTCTAAATATATCCTTCCATAAATAATGTTTGATATTTCTATGGGATATCATGTCCCTAGTCACTGCTCCAGAGACAGAGAGCTCTGTCATGTTTTGGATCAGCACCCGCTGGCTGCCAGTGCCTAGCTACTCAGCAATGCAAAGAGGAAGTTCAGTTTCATGGCCAATAAAGTTGCGTGCAGGACTCCTTCTGGTTTGGGCTGGCTGGAAGCCACGGCCGAGCCCATTCCTGGCTATCACCAAGAGGTGCGGCACCTCAGAACCTGAGGGAGGGAAGGTGGGTGTGCAGGCTCACTGCACAGAGCAGCCAGAAGGAGGGTCACAAGCCAGATCCTTGATCATGAAGGGAAAGAGAAGACTGGTTCAGACAGTGTGTGCACACCAGAGAATGGATGAATGTGATTGAGGACTGATGAGCAGAGTGTGTGTGTGTGTGTGTGTGCGTGCGCGTGCGTGCGCGTGCGTGCGTGTGTGCGCTTGTCTATGGGCGCTTGTCTGTGGGCGTGTGAGAATGTGTAAATTGGCATTGAGCGCTGTATGTGCCCTGATTGTAATGAAAGACTCCAGGGTGACTAAGTGATGAGCACCCTGCAACCTAGTTACAAACAACAACTAATGAGAGAGAGAGACAGACAGAGAGACAGACAGAGAGACAGACAGAGAGACAGACAGAGAGACAGACAGAGAGACAGAGAGAGAGAGAGACAGAGAGAGAGAGAGAGACAGAGAGAGAGAGAGAGAGACAGAGAGAGACAGAGAGAGACAGAGAGAGACAGAGAGAGAGACAGAGAGAGAGACAGAGAGAGAGACAGAGAGACAGAGGGAGAGAGACAGAGGGAGAGAGACAGAGGGAGAGAGACAGAGGGAGAGAGACAGAGGGAGAGAGACAGAGGGAGAGAGAGAGACAGAGAGAGAGAGAGAGAGACAGAGAGAGAGACAGAGAGAGAGAGACAGAGAGAGACACAGAGAGAGACACAGAGAGAGAGACACAGAGAGAGAGACACAGAGACACAGAGAGACACAGAGAGACACAGAGAGACACAGAGAGAGAGACAGAGAGAGACAGAGAGAGAGGAGCTCTCAGTCCTCACACCCAGCTTTGTCTAATCTAGTTCTGTCAGTCATGAATGCTCACCCAGACTATTCCACATCTTAAACATCCTCAGACATGCATGTCCTCTCAAGAGCTCCCTCGTCTCCTTCCTCCCTCCCAGCTGCCTCCAGCCTCACTCACACCCTCCTCCTGACAGCAGGAGGAGCTGCCTCCAGCCTCACCCAGACAGAATCTTAGAGTAGCCAGCCGCTTGGCCAGAGTGGTGCAGTAGGATGTTAGTGAGGGCTGCTGGCACAGGGCTGCATGCTCCCTCTGCCTCTCAGATCATCCTGACACGTTAGCACGTCCAGGTAGGCTTGTCCTCCTGTCTTTCTCTCTTTCTTTCTCATGAATACTTTTCTGACGCACCTGAATATTTGATTGTGCTGTCATACCATCTCCTCTCTCTGCCTGTGCTCCGTTCTACTGAGTCGCTCGCTTTCGATGGATGCATCTACATTTCAGTGTAATGTTTATGTTCAATACTGGTCATGCAGCATTGCAGTTGTACATGATCCAATCAGAGTAGATGAATAGTCCACAAAGGGCCATGTAGTGTGATTTAAATACCTGGGTTGGGAGGAGGGACCTGCTGTGGAGAAGAAAAGAAAAAAAGGTTTCGCTTCGGGATCGTCTTTCAAATGTTTTACTTAGTTTTGGAGTGCTATCCCTTCATGTTTGTTTGGGTTGGACGTTGCTGAGAAGTAGGAGCTGTGTGCTAGTGATGTCCTGGTTTTACAATTCTGTAACATATTCATAAATTCATTTCAAGTATACCTAGTACAAGTGCTAAATTTACAGCCAATCATCGCTGGTGTTTTGCAGCTGTGATCCCTTGTGGGCTGCTGTTGACCAAGAACTCTGAACCTCAAGTCACATTACTGTGGGATAGCTGATCAGGATGACGATCTGAGATAGTTTGTCCTCAGACAAAAGTCAATGCTCAATTGATATTCACTAATAATGATGTAAAAAATGTGAAAATAAAAAAGTTAAGACGAATGCTGTAATAATGTTGATATTGAGGCTTTTAATCACTTTATAATTTAGGAATATACCTTGCTGTAAATGATGATATGATGAACCGCAGTATGTCTTCTGTGGCGTTGTAGCAGTGGCAGACTTAGCAGTTAGATCAGGAGGCAGATTGTGTTTCGCCTTTGACGATTTTAATCAGATTTTCAAGGGGGGGTGTTGACACTTGTGTGCAATCAAAGGATTTAAGGAACTCATTTAGTACAATCTGGTCAACAGCTCCTCACTGCAGACCTGCAGTGATGGCAGAGGTCTGTGATGGTCAGTCCCAGGACAGAATCTGGAATCTGCTTTTATCCATCTTAAAAAATACAGTTTATTTAGACTTTTTGCTAAACACGTTTTAAGAGGCTTTCATGTGAGGTAGACAGAGATTGTGTCAGAACAACTTTGCATAGGAATCTTGTACGGCATCGTGACCTCCCAAACCAGCAATTGATGTAATGGAATGTTCCAGTTACATGTAACCACAGCTTCAAATCATTTGTTGTATAATTGTAATTTGTCCCGAAACTGGGGCATTCTATGAGTTTGCCAACAAAACAATACTACAGTGGGTCTATGCCCTGCTCTAAGACAGACATCACAACACATTAATTCCCCAAACTTTTTGGATCGCTTCTGTTTTTATTCCAGATAGGATCTGGAGACTTTTGCCCACTTAAAAAATGAGGCCACTATTAAGTAACGCCTTCTGCTAAACTTGCTGTCCAACCTCAGTCTTTTAAGCACTCTCTCCCAGATCATGGGATTGGATGGGGCTGCAGCCAGCTGTTCTTTTCACTGTCCTGAATCCTTAAGACCTCCCCTCACATGCTACAGTATCTGACCTTACGTGCTAAAAGGCTTAGTCTTGCTCACCATAAAACATACAGTTGTTCCTTAGACTGAACACATCACAGAGAAGACAAGTAGAGGATGGAATCTTCCTAGCTTGTAACTATAGCGTTAACCAACTGTAACAGTATCTTGTAAAATAGGCTTCCTGGCTTTAATAAGATATTGAAAAAGGTTTTTGTTCACCGTTGTTTTCCCTTGAGCCAATGGCCTGGTGATGCATGTGTTGTAGATGCTGGTTTAATCGCTTCTCTCCTCTCTCAGGTCTGTCTCGAGCCAACATGATCCCCCTGAAGCAGCCCCGCAACATGAAGAGCTCCTTCGACACCCTGGCCTCGCTTGACCTGGACGGCCCCCATGACCAGCACGTCCCCCAGGCCACCCCTCCTCCACTGCCGAAGAAGTCTGTGCCCCGCTCCACCACAGAGCCCTCCAGCCTGGTCATGCCGCAGGGTGCGCTGAAGCCCAAAGCTGAAGCCAAGCCCGGGGGCAGCAACTTCAGCGTGGCCAACCCTCTCTACGACTTGGATGGTACCTGGGAAACCACCAGCCAGAGCTCCTCCCTCAGCTCTGAGCCCCGCCCCCACGACCAGGAGAGCGGCGACTCCCTGGAGAGACTAGTCACCGGCGTCAACAAGGGCCGTCCGGCCAACAGCCTCTCGTGTCTGGCGTCGGCTCCCAGCGCGACCACGGGGAGGGAGAACAGGGGCTGCCGGAGTGCTGAGTCCCTGGCTGGCAGGGCCCGCACCACGGCCAGAGGGGCAGGGGCCAGAGGGAGCAGCAGGACCCAGAGACAGGCGCTGTACAGGGGCATGGACAGCTGGGAGGAGGTGGTGGGCAGGATTCGAGGGCTGCACACAGACACTCTGCGTAAGCTGGCGGGGAAGTGTGAAGACCGTTTCATGGCGGGCCTGAAGGACCACCTGCGCTTTGGGAACGACAGCTGGTCTCTCTTCCGCCTCACCACGGGAAGGCCGTGCTGCGAGGCTGGAGACGCCGTGTACTACACAGCCTCCTATGCCAAGGACCCCCTGGTCACCTACGCCATCAAGGTATGCCTGAGACCACACCACCAACACACTCCTGCCCAGCTCATAACTACAGTTACTAGATATTGATTGTGATCGCACGAGGACTGCCTAACGTGTACTTTACACACTTAGGGTATACACTCCTATGGAATACTAAACAGAATATCTTGACATGTTTCAGTGTAATGATCAGGTGAGGCCAAGGTCTTCTCTTTAGTACGAGGGATGCTGCATGTATGAGACATGGTGTGTGTGTGTGTGTGTGTGTGTGTGTGTGTGGGTTCACCCAAGTGTTGTATTATTTACATATTCTAGAACCTTCCACGTTGCTGCGCTTCAAAGCCTTGTCTGCACATTAAGAAAGTAGACTGGCCAGACTGAGCTCCCGCTACCCCATTAAAAAGTTCCGCTCATGTTAATGTGACCTACTTGTGTGAGGTTCTCTCCTCCTGCTGCCCACCAGCTAAAGGGATTTGTTTATGACTATTTAATGATGTGCTTCTCATTCTCTGAGGGTTGTGTCTGCATTGTGTGTGTGTGTGTGTGGGTGTGTGGGTGTGTGTGTGTGGGGGGGGGGGGGTTACGTGTAAAAGAGGAGAAAGTTAGAGAATGCAAAAATGTTATGTAACAACCAAACAACACTGTTCTGTCCAAATACCATATTCGGCGTGCCGTTGTGCAGCCCATAAACACCCAATAGACAAATTGTTCTATTTCTCCTCGTTTTTCTCACGCTCAATTCTGTATCCAGCTCAGCATGAGCCTCGTGAGAGTGAGGAGGAGCTGCCATGGTAGTCCATGGTGCCTGGCTTCAAAGGGAAGAGAATTGGGAAGACAGAGAGCTGCAGAGGCTGTCACTGGGGTTTAGGAAGCAGAGAGCCAGGCTGGGCAGGGCTGTCTCTCAGTACGCTCTCATCTCCCAGATACATGCAGGATCAATGGCATCAGCAATGAAACCAGTTTGAGGGTAGAGGGTTGAGACTGAGACGAAGGTCTCCCGTGACCTCTCTAGTGGATTTACCAGCTCTTTCTGTTCTATTGAAGCTGGAGGGAACTTTAAGCATTCCTTTTTGTCTCTGCTGTTTTATGCAGAATAGCATCAGAGTGGCAACTGCACATAGAGGACTTGATGGTGATGCGCACAGTGCTCAACAGTATGGATACTGACACTTTAATTTTTCCCTCTGTCCTCTTCTCCCTTTCTCTCTCTCCTGTTTCTCCTTTGTTCCCTCCAGATCTGTCGCAGTAAAGTGAAGGAGACCCAGCAGCAGTTCTTCCACAGTCTGGCTGTGAGGCAGAGTTTGGCCCTGCACTACAACATCCAGCAGGACTGTGGACACTTCCTGGCAGACGTGCCAGCCCGCCTGCTACCCTGGGAGGAGGAAGAAGAAGAGGAGGAGGACGAGGGCGAGGAAGAAGAACAGAAAATGAAAAACAAGGAGACAAAGACTGAGAAAGTTGGTGAAAGTAACACAACGTCCTCAAACACAACCCACAACGGCCAATCAGAGGAAAGTGATGCGATGAGTCACATGGGCACGACGGGGCAGTTAAGAAGTCGAGTGGTGGTCATCACCCGCGAGGTCCCCTTCCAGACTGTTGCCGACTTTGTCCAGGAGGGCGAGGTGCGTCACGCCAGGAACCCCGACCTGTATGAGCGGCAGGTGTGTCTGCTCCTGCTGCAGCTGTGCTCCGGACTGGAACACATGAAGCCCTACCATGTGACCCACTGCGACCTGCGTCTGGAGAACCTGCTGCTGGTGCACTGTCAGCCTGGGAACCCTCCAAACCCGGCCCCGATGGAGGCCAACAACAATGCTGCCCCCTGTGGGTCTGGCCTCGCTACTGCCCCCTGTGGGTCTGGCCTCGCTACTGCCCCTTCGGCCGCCTCTGTCGCTGCCAGCTCCACCTGCCCCGCACGTCTCATTATCAGTAACTTCTCCCAGGCCAAACAGAAGACCCCCCTGGTGGTGGACCCCGGCGCCCTCCGCAACCAGTCACGTCTAGCGCCTGAGATCGTCACGGCAACGCAATACCGCAAATGCGATGAGTTCCAGACCGGCATCCTCATCTATGAGATGCTGCACCGACCCAACCCCTTCGAAGAGACGCCTGACCTGAAGGAGAGGGAGTACACCTGGGCCGACCTGCCGCCGCTGCCCGTGCGCTCGCTGTACTCCCAGGGGCTCCAGCAGCTGGCCAGCCTCCTGCTGACCGTCAACCCCTCTGAGAGGATCCAGATGGCCGAGGCCCGGGCCTGCCTGCAGTGTCTGCTCTGGGGGCCCCGTGAGGACCTGTTCCAGGTGCTCACCAACTCCCCAGCGCCAGGAGCCAACCCCAGCCAGAGGGAGTCCACACTCCAGAACTGGCTGGACCTGAAGCGGACCCTGATGATGATTAAGTTTGCAGAGCGCTCCCTAGACTCTGGGTGTGGAGTGAGCCTGGAGGACTGGCTGTGCTGCCAGTACCTGGCCTTCGCCAGCACAGACTCTCTCAGCAGGGTGGTGCACATCCTCCAGCAGACCCAGGCCCAGCCTCAGACCCAGCCTCAGAGCCAGGCCCAGCCTCAGAGCCAGGCCCAGCCTCAAACCCATACTTGTCATGTGACCCAGGCCCAGCCTCTTTGAGAACCACAATTCAGCCCTACCTAACGCCACGTCTCTCTTTAAAGAGACCCCATCTCCTGTTCTTCACTGATGCAAATGTTCAACACCAGTAAACTTTGGCCTCTTTGGCAGCATTCACTGTTCTCAGTCTAAATAATGTTCACAGTCTCCAGCAGTGTAATTCCTCTCATACTTCTCACGCACACAGGAGTATGGTCAGATCAGACACACACTGTCCTGGGGACGGAAACACTAGCCTGCATCTGCTCGGGCCAACGAGAGATGGATCTCAATGAACTTAAAAGAGCAACCATAAGGAGTAAGGTTACATAAAAAAATCTAGTGACCATGGCAACAGAGGTCACAAGCTCTAGTTGGTATCAGTGCCCTTCCACCATGTGACTAATTGGTCCCAAAAAGTTCAGTCATTCAGTAGTGGATGATGTCATGAATCTGGACAATCGTGTGTGTGTGTGTGTGTGTGTGTGTGTGTGTGTGTGTTTGGAAGCAGTTGACTTGAGGAAGGAGGGGAGCTCTGGAATGATCACTGTGAATGCCCTTGTGTGACACCCTCTTTAGAAATCATTTCTAAAAGACAGGAACTATTCTACCTGTTTAATTGTCAGAGAGCAAGAGCACTGTTTTGCACGTTAACATCTCAAGATCCAACAGTGTCAATACACAGTAATGTTCTGCTTTGACATTTTGGAAGCATCTCTGAGCAGTTAACTTTACTGATAGTTTACAATTATTATGGATAGGAAACTATCCTACAAATTCTTTCAGTTTTCAGAGAGCGTGTGCAGAGTGGAGCTTCCAACATCAGCATGAAGCATGCAGGCAGTGCCCAAACAGATGAGGGTTGACTCAGTATAAACTGGGGGAACATTTGTCCAACACACCTTGCACTCTTGCTTGGGTAGGTTGAATTAAATGCCCAAATCCACATTTCTAGAATTACGAGAAATTACAAGATTTTGGATTTTCTATCGCATTTACTGTATACATTTATAGAGTTCTATCTACAACACCAAAAGTTAATTAATCTTAACCTTAGATCACTTTTTAAGCACTGAAAACCGGAGTGGACAAAAAAATGCTTTATTTCCTCAGATAATCTGTAAGAGTTGGGTATAGCTCAGGGGTTAGAGCACTTGACTCCAGATGGCAGGTTTAGAAACCCCCCCATGTGCTGTATATCGGTTTAGATAAAAGCATCTGCTAAAAGACATTATATTTGTACCATTAGTGTCATGCAAACTTTTGTCACCAAAGATGTGCCCTCTGGTCTCTTTAAAAAAATACACAAAATTAAGTGATATAGAGATGACGGCATTTTAAATATAACAGAAGTATTCATTTAATTAACTTGTTGGATAGAGAATTATCATTCAAGTGTCCTTACTGAGCTTGTTCAAAAATCACCTTGCTGTGGTGTCCAAACCATCTGGGCTGACCACGTGGCTTCATGCCGTCAGCAGAACAGGATTTGGGCTCAGTGGCACCACGGCTCCTGCAGCCTCCCTCCGAGACCTTCTGGTATCTGGTGTTGGGGGAACACGCACTCCTTTACTCCATGTGTTGGGGGAACACGCACTACTTTTGTCTTTTTCTTTGAATTTGTGCAATTATTAAAATGTCAATAACAAAAATATATAAATGAGCTTATAACCCATAAAAATCACAGTATTTTAAACCTGTATGTTTTCTTTGTCACAATATGCAACTTTGTTTCACATATTCTCTTGTATGTATTTTGTGGCACATACTATGACTGAACTGAAGATGAGGATCATGTTTCAAATTTTAAGAACAATTTGTAGTCTGGAACTAAGACTACATCATCACAGCAGGAGGGAAGCTTGTCGTACATTTCAAAGGACTGCACAATCAAACATTTGTACTTTTAGTTTGTACTTTTTTTTTTATTGTTTGTCGTTGAAAAAGTTGGGTTGTCAATGCTCATCACTCATTCAGTGAACAGAACTCAAGAATGCTCCTAGATGAGCTTGAAACTGGAGGTGGATGACGTGACAAATTAAGAGTTAGCTGCCTGCCTTTTGGTTAAACAACTGGTTGTCGAATGGCTCATCAACCCTTGGAATGTAGCAGAATGCACCTGGACTAGGGAGGAACATGACTGTCTGGGTCTTTCCATTATTCACTCTTTAGAGCTTATATCTTTGGTCAACCACTACACTTTACTTCACTCAGATGCCCCAGATCAGTGTAACACAGTAGAACTCCCACTGCCTTAAAACCCTGCTTGAAGACCTACCGCCACCAACCCACCTGCCTATGACGTGCTGATGATGTGTTGTGATATTGACTTGGCTGTTACTGGTAGACACCCTCCCAGCTTCATCACAAGTGTCCTCCTACAGCGAGCAGACCCTCCCATGCAGCAGCTTCAGACTCATTCTAGCTGAACAAATGAGCTCACCGTGAACTCAGTCTTCCCTCCCTGGAATCAATATTGCCGATTTGATCAATGTATGCAGGTTGTTGTTTGCTAGTAAGGGAACAGTATAGAACAGAGACCATCTTGTTTTGCACACACACAATTAAATAAAGCACTTGAGTAAATGCATCGGCAACTTGAACTATCTTGTTACATTTGTTTTCATTCTGTGTAATACTGTGTTTAACAAACCATTCAAAGTCGATAGGTATGATGAGTTTTTTTTTTTTTGTATCAGACGGAAATTGGGATTAATCATCCTGTAGTTTTATTAACCTTTACAAACTGTTGTATTTCAGTAGCTTATCTTAGCAATTATTTTGTTGTTATAACCAAAGTCCATGGCAGCCACTCTATGCAGAGTTCAAGCTGCATTTCAGAAGAGCCCTGGTGGTAGTTCAGTGCAGCCAGAGGAGTGAATGAAGCCAGAGATGTGGAGATGTGTGGCTGGAAGATGGTCAGTGTACCCATGAATGGGTGTGGATGGGGACTGCACTGGTGGCCGTCCTCACCAAGACTGACATTTATGTTGGGTCTGATCTCATCTATTTTAGCCCACATTTCTTTCTGAATACAGTGCACCTCTATCTGTACGCTTTAGGGAAACTATCGTCTTTGTTATTAAAAGAAGGCTTCACTTGACTGGGGTCTAATTTACCGTGAGAAACAGTATGGAGGGGTGTCTGATCTCTGGCCTGATTAAGATTAAAATACTGTGTTATTTTCACCTCTAGGGGGGAAATGTGTTAGTGTACAGATCTATGTCCAGTTTTTCCCTCCTCTTGTAATAACAAAGAGTGAAACCACTTGGGCAGGATGAGTTCCAATAGGTGTCATTCATGGTTATTAATTACCAACAGTCTAATTTGCTGTGGTGTCATTGCATTGTGACAGATTAGCTCATTTGGCTTTCTATATATGTGTATATCTTTCATTAACCGATGGTAAAAGAACAATAAATATATGTTTTTATAAAAAATGTGTGTGTCATGATTCTGTTTGAACGTCTTCAATGCATGTCCCTCTTGTTGCAGTCCAGGGACACTGGTCTATACACACTGGGAATGATAACTGATGGGTTAGTATTGAAATATAAAGCATTTCTTGTCTTCCTCCACAGTAACATGGAAAGTGTAAATACTACGAATGTAATACTTTAAAAATATGAATTATTTTGCTTTTTTATCAATGATGAACTTTATTAATTGTAATTTCATATGAAATATAGGACAGCAGAGACCACAGTAAATTCTACTCAGCGTTGACCACAAGATGGAGACATTGTTTTACTGAATAAATATGACGCGTGAACCAGGGATAACTACTTCGTGTGATTCAGCCTCGATACCACCTATATTGGAGAGAGAAAATTGTTCTGTTGTGTGTCCACAGTCCCTGTCTCTGACATTTCACAAGAAAATTCAGAAAACATTGCGAGATCTTGACTGGGAACTGGGAAGCATGTTTAGGAACGCACCTTGTACGTCGAACGTCTTCAGGAAACCCAAGCTGAACTGGTCACGTGGATAGCCAGTTCATCATACGTGTGTGGGAGGTTGCCCTCACCTAAGACCTGGCTGCCTTTGTGTGAGCAGACTCTACAGTGCAGAATGGACATCTTTTTTAAAGGAATACAGCAAAACTCTTTAGGAGAATGTCATGGCCAGGGTACAGTACAAAGTACAGAAGTTACACCAAATAAGGGGAGTCAGGTGGCTGAACGGTGAGGGAGTCGGGCTAGTAATCAGAAGTTCGCCAGTTCGATTCCCGGCTGTGCCACATGACGTTATGTCCTTGGGCAAGGCTCTTCACCCTACTTGCTTCAGGGGGAATGTCCCTGTACTTACTGTAAGTCGCTCTGGATAAGAGCGTCTGCTAAATGCCTAAATGTAAATGTAAATAACCGCTCCTACTTCTGAATTACAGCTAGTGTGTGTGATTGTCACAGTTGGTTAATGATCCATTGGCTTTGATGTGTTTGGCTTCTCCTAAATGCTACAAACTATGTTTTTACTTTTTTAAAGGTACGCTATGTATAGGTACGCTATACACGCTATGAAACACCCCAGCCATGTATGGGGGGGGGGGGGGGGGGCACAGGCATGTCTGATTATTATTACATTATTAGCCTCATCGCCCTCCACCAACAATGACTTCATTTAATTTGCTTTGTCTTTTTAATTTACGTTTTCACATGTTGATGTGCCCGTTGCGTAAGAAAATAACGCCTTCTACACGTTCTATTGAGCGCTTCGGTGTGTTCCGGTCAAGGGTTGGAAGTTGCATTGCAGGGGTGGGACTCCTGCAGTCAGGGGGAGAGAGCTCTCATGGAAATGCTTCTGGCAGCGGTCTTAAGAAAACCCTACACAAAAGGCATTTACAAACAGCAGAATCTTTCCACGAGAATGATTTCGACACTGCATGCCAGCATACGAACCCCCCAGTGATACATTAAGACCAGAGAAGTATCACGTTTCTCGTGGATTGCAAGGCACCTGTGCCTTTGGATGGAGAGTGGCGCGTGAAGAAGGGAGAGCGGTGGAGTTTTACCCACGTCCCCGTTGCACCAAAAGAAAACTCATTCTAGGTAAGTGCTAAGATCCCAGTTTACCGTTCGCTTGGCACCAATTCACCGTCTCTTCATATTTGTTTCTGAAATATAAACTACAAACTGTTGGTCTCTGTCAGTATTTAATCAGACCCTGCGGGACTTCTCAATGTCTCTTTTCATCATCTCCGTTTCAACAATGACTAGATCAGGCAGAATAAAATGGTAATTATTTGCGACGCGTATGAAAGCATAGCCTTTTTTAATATAATAAACATTTAAGCCGACCCACCCGTGTAAATTAATCAAGTATATTCTTAAGGCTTTTTCAACCGAAACATTAATTTGAAATACATTCTTTCAAAAACCAGTTAATCGGTTGGTAGGATATGTAAATAAAGTGTCTTAGACTGTGTTGGCTTTTATGCATATTTCATGGTTTATTGTGTTTAAATTGGATTTCTGTTGTATTTTAAATTGGCCAACCATATATGACTTTCTTTTTGTCTTAAATCGTTTTCGGGATAGGCAATCGGTGTGCACAGCATTACCGTTCTGGGAGCTGTCCTTTCAGCACCACTCTCGGTCGGGAAGTCCCTGTCTTTTAAAAGTTATTGTCCTTTGGCACGAACGACCACATTTTACTTTATTGAATCGTCCCTTTTACTAAACAACCAGCTCTCTGAAAGTCGCTCGTCCATGATCGAGGATACGTCTCACAGATGGAGGTCAAATGTGCATTCTGCCTCAATTCACTGCAAATGTGATAACCAGTACCGTCGAGTCCATGTTATGACACGCTAGTGCTTCTGCGAGGTGATGCAATAATCTAGAATAGACGACATGGTTTTTGCATCTAATGAAAACTACAAGCTACCCCAGTCTGCCTAGAAATCAGTTCAACAAGAAAAGCTGTAAACAAAAACTGCTTGCCTGCAAACTGAGGTTAGGCCTTAGGCAACAATCCACTGTTAAAATTTTGTATCCATTGTATCATATACCATCCATATAACATTTGTATCCAAGCACATCTTCAGCATTTCAATTATGCTTTAGGACTTATTGAAGACACTTGGTAATGTGTGAACTGGCTGTGCAGATTCCTTCCTGGGCTCTGTCCCCATGCTGCCCCCAGCTTTGATGAAATACTGCACCGAACAGTTAGGGTCTCTAGGAATACACTAGTCAGCCTGGCCATTCATCTAACAGCATCTTAGAGATACTGTACAATCAAGTGTACCCACTCACACACACACCAGCCCTATATCCAACTAGATAATAATGTATCAACATTAGTCAATGCAATGCTTTTCAAAGAAATAAGTAACCAAATGGTATGATAAATCACAAATAACCCATGGGTATTATTCTTTTACATTATAACCACATATATTTTGAGACTGAAGCTACCTGTAGTTTATGGCCTAATAATGTCAGAATTGATCTGGAGCAGCGAAGTTTGAAGTGACACATTATCCTACCTTCTCTCTGGTGTGCAATAAAGATCTCTGAGCTAAAGCCCCATTGGCATCCTTGCCCTGTATTAGGAAGAGCCTGGAAAATCATCTGATCTCAATCATTTTAAAAGACAAGCAATCAGCTCCAACCTCTTTATTATGTTCTACTTGTTTAATATTTGTTTCTGACCAGTTGACAATCTATCGACCATCTGTTCTCTATGGCATACATTGATTGTTAGTGCTTTACCCAATCAGGGTTCCTTTTCACATTGTTATTTTCCCACACACCGAGTCTCAGAGAATGTGATGCCAGGGTTGAAGAAGAGTGAGGTAGAGTGTTCAAATCAAATCAAATCAAATCAAATTTATTTGTATAGCCCTTTTTACACGCAAGCATGTCACAGAGGGCTTCACATACGCCCATAGAACTGCCCCTCAACCAACCTAAACCCTCAAGGAAGACAAGGAAAAACTCCCAGAAAAACTCCCAACGGGAGAAAAAATGGAAGAAACCTTGGGAGGAGCAATTCAGAGAGGGATCCCCTCCTCCAGAGACGGTTGGCAAGAGAGAGGAGCAGAACACAAGCTAAACATAGTCATACAGTGTCAATGGGTTTTGAGAGTGTTGTTTGGGTCCTGATTGATGTTCAGGGAATCAAGCGCGAGGGGAGGCCCTGCTAGCAACATTCACCGTCTGACATTTCAGCTGCGATGCAGACTAGCTCTGGGAGGATCGTTTTTACTCCACCACAGAGGAGAAACCACTGTCAAAAGAATGTGGAAAGAGAGAGATGGAGAGAAATAGCAGAGAGAGAGACACAGAGTAGACATCAGGACATAAGAGAGGAGATTCAAAGGAATCCTCTAGACCGCTCACAAGCTCCTCTATAGAAGCACGGCTGTTCATTTGATTATGACTCATCTGGCCACATTAAAAGCAATGTTGATTTATTAGTAGTGCTGAGGCCGGTGAGAAATGAGAGGGAAGCTGACAGAGTGTGCCCTCTGAGATCACTCCCTCTATTGGTTTGACTCTAACTTGCTTTGCCCCCCCCTCTCTCTCTCCATCTCTCTCTATGTCTCTCTCTCTCTCTTGCACAAACACAAACACACTCTTTTCCTCTTACAGTGTTTCGATTTAAACCTACAGTAGCCCTACCCCCATCCATGTAGCCCTACCCCAATCCCTACCCCCATCCCTCCCCCATCCTACCCCCATCCTTCCCCCATCCACTTTCTCCTGTGCAGCATCCATTATTATTGATCCCTGGGGTTTTAGCTGGGAAGACTAATAAAGGCAAGTACACATTTTCATTTCTTCTCAGTACAGAGTATGCACGACACAGAGTAAGATTTTAGCCGTCAGTACACACCAACGCATGCATACATACCAGGACACTAAAACAAAACAGAATAACTTGAAACAATTAAGTATACACACCCGTCAGACTTCAAACACACACACACACGTCTAAATGCACACACACACCTTTTCCTAATAGACACATCTCCATACACATAAACACTTGTGTAGATAGAGTTACAGCTTGACTTTGATAGTGTTTATCTTTGTCTTCTTCACAAACAGAACACATTTTGATGATACATTGTGTTATAGTGGGATACCCATGACAGTGCAATACTCTAGAGAACATATGGGGTTTGTGTTTAAAGCAGCGTGTGTGTGTGTGTGTGTTTTTATTCTCTGTTGCCTTCGTCCATAACCCCGGTCCTGATGCCTCACCTAGCTGCTGTGATGACAGAGCTGACAGGCACACACACCAGCTGAGCGGAGCAGGTTGTAGACCTGGTGTCCACACACCAGCTGAGCGGAGCAGGTTGTAGACCTGGTGTCCACACACCAGCTGAGCGGAGCAGGTCGTAGACCTGGTGTCCACAGTCTGTGTGGGCTGCAGCATTCTCTCCCCACAGGAAAGAGAGCCTGCACACACAATAAGATCGGGCACATTAACATCTTCTTGATAAAGATGGAAAGTGAAGGTCCTTTATCTTGCACAAGGGAAAAGAAGAACAACTAGTCATCAGATCATGTCAGCCATCTTGTTTCTATAAGGGCAACACTTTTGTGTCTTTCTCCATCAGATTTTAAGATTATTTGTCCTGTGTGGTAGAATTGTTCAATGAGTATTGGTTTCTTGACTGGGTTTTTAAAATATAAGCGTTTTTTTTTTTATGTCAGGTTACGTTGCATTGCACTCTACCGTTGTGGAATGCATACTTTTTAAGGATTTGGATTGGCTAAATGCTAATCAACATATTTTAAAATATTCAGTAAATTGACAGTACAGAGAAAAAGAGGCCTGTTGATATGCTGATATATCCTGCTGATATCGATCTCTCTGTTCTCTGTAGCATCAGTTCTCTTTTGTTTTTTCCTTCTCTTCTTCCCCACTCTCCCATCCTTCATACTTTCCAGTTTCCATCAGGGTAGAGCTTCTCCTGCCTAGTGAGGGTCTGTCAGAGCAGGGTAGAGCTTCTCCTGCCTAGTGAGGGTCTGTCAGAGCAGGGTAGAGCTTCTCCTGCCTAGTGAGGGTCTGTCAGAGCAGGGTAGAGCTTCTCCTGCCTAGTGAGGGTCTGTCAGAGCAGGGTAGAGCTTCTCCTGCCTAGTGAGGGTCTGTCAGAGCAGGGTAGAGCTTCTCCTGCCTAGTGAGGGTCTGTCAGAGCAGGGTAGAGCTTCTCCTGCCTAGTGAGGGTCTGTCAGAGCAGGGTAGAGCTTCTCCTGCCTAGTGAGGGTCTGTCAGAGCAGGGTAGAGCTTCTCCTGCCTAGTGAGGGTCTGTCAGAGCAGGGTAGAGCTTCTCCTGCCTAGTGAGGGTCTGTCAGAGCAGGGTAGAGCTTCTCCTGCCTAGTGAGGGTCTGTCAGAGCAGGGTAGAGCTTCTCCTGGGGATGGGCTCTACTGGAGGCCTCACTTCTTGCAGCAGCTGTCACTGTGACTGCACTGCACCAGCCAATTAAATTGGGCTGCCCTGAGTTTACAAATGCTAAGCAATAATTGAGGGATTTCTTTTGCCCTCCCCAACCCCTTCCCCCCACCCCCCACCCCCACCCCCCTTTTCCTCTTCTATGTCATTAGTGTAATGTTCCATTTCACTTAAGCCTGAACCAATGGAAGTTGTACGTTTATAAAAAAAAAAAGAAGCAGGGCAGGGGATGAAGTGTTGAGGTGAGAGGGTTCAGAAGTGATCAAAACTGTGAAATGACACATTGTACCTGCTGGCACACAGCTAACACTAGGTCTCTATGTTTACATCACATTTACATTTATGCATTTAGCAGATGCTTTTATCCAAAGCAACTTCCAAGAGAGAGCTTTACAAGAGTGCATAGGTCACTGATCATAACAATGAGATAGCCCCAAACATTGCAAGCAGCCAAAACATGAAGCAAACATTGTGAAAAACCCAATAGGTGCCAAAGGGAAGAAACATAAGAGCATGCAGTTAAACGAGTTACAATTAAACAACATGTACCTGTAGAAAAGCAATCAACAGTAAAATATTTCACAGCTACTACAATAATTTAAATCTGTTACAACTAACCAACAAGAGCAACAAGTCTCAATAAGAGTCATTGTGATAATGGAGGATACTAGCATCAGGTCGGGCAAATCATTCCTAAGTACAGTTGTACTCCTGGAACAAGTGCGTCTTGAGCCTTCTCTTGAAGGAGGGTGGGGGTGTAAGGCTGCAGGAGAGACTTGATGTAGTCGGGTGCAGTCCCATTCACCACTCGGAAGGTCAGTACCAGGGTCTTGAATCTGATATGGGCCGTGATGGGTAGCCAGTGAAGGGAGATGAGGAGTGGGGAAAAATGGTAGCAACTGGGTAGGTTGTAGACCAGGCGGGCTGCTGCATTTTGAATCCTCTGGAGATGGCGGGTTGCGCATGCTGGAAGACTGGCGAGCAGCGAGTTGCTATGTAGGTGTTTTACCCTGCACATTTTTACCAAAGGCTGTTCTGAACTAAATAAAACCTCTCCCGCTGCAGTAACACCAACATGTTCCCTGTAAGGTGTTTATGTACTGCGATGAGGCATGACTGCCATGACTTCTTAATTACTAAACATGACACTAAGCAACCATGTGACGTGTTAACGTTTATGCTAAGGCCAACAAAGCTAAAAAAAAATATTTAAGGGCTACTAACTCTTTTGAAAATCAAGAGTATTCATATGCAGTACATGTTTACCTGCAAATACATTATATGACATGCCTATTCAAAGTGTTGTGTTCTTTTACAGGATCCATCATAATGTTGCCCTACAAAATGATGACAGCTTTTACAGGATCCATCATAATGTTGCCCTGCAGAATGATGATGACAGCTTTTACAGGATCCATCATAATGTTGCCCTACAAAATGATTACAGCTTTTACAGTAACCATCATAATGTTGCCCTGCAGAATGATGATGACAGCTTTTACAGGATCCATCATAATGTTGCCCTGCAGAATGATGATGACAGCTTTTACAGTAACCATCATAATGTTGCCCTGCAGAATGATGATGGCAGCTTCTTCCACAATTGATCCCCCTTTTTGCGATCCCTAGTTTCTTTAGCTTCATCTGTGATGTCGAGACAATGCCATTTTTGTTTCTTTACTTCATTTGTTCCTGTACAACTGAATGTAGCAATAAAACTTGATAAAGTGATTGATTGATTGTTACTGGAGTACAGGATTGCTGAGTTCTTCTTCTGTTTGCAGGCTGGTAGCTGCATGATGTCCTCAGCACATGGCAGGGATATATCTGACTACCATCTCAGTGGTCAGTATCCAGCACACTCCTCATTTTGTTACCAACTGTATTACATGTTGTGGTAAACAGTGGAACTTGATATTGCCTCATTCACAATGTCTGCCCTGTGACCCCAATGTCTGCCCTGTGACCCCAGTGGTCCGGAACCCTCCAGGGTGGGAGGTGGGTGTGTACCTGGGTGGGTTCCTGGTCCTGCTCGGCGTGGCCGGCTTCAACATCTGGAGGCTGTGGAAGTCCGGCACGTTCCCTGCACCCTCACCCTTTCCCAACTTTAACTACCGCCACTTGCAGGAAAAATATGGCAACTCCTTCTCCGAAGTGCGACAAAAGGTGAGATCAAGTGTTCCAAATATATATTCAGGACTTAAACAATAGTATTTTTAAACAATGCTTACAGGCCAGAGGTCTCAACATTAAATTGATGTTTATATTTATTTTAATCACGGGATGTATTTCTATGTATTTTGTGTGTGCACTGTGTGCGCACTGTGTGGGTGTGTAATTGTGTGGGCGTGCGTGTGTGTGTGTAAGTGTCCTTTGGCACCAGTTAAAGAGCATTCTGTGCAGCAGATGCTACATTCCGTTTCTTTCTTTGCTCTGTAGAGAGTGGTGGCCAACAACCACAGACGGACCTCCACCACCATTCCCCCCAGCCGCAAGCCCAGCTTGGCGCTCGGGGACACCCCCGATGACCTGAGGGACCTGGGCCACCTGGAGATGATGAACCGGGAGCTAATGCTGGACGCCACCGTGCCGGTGCAGCTCAACCGCTCCATCTCCACAGACTCCCTCAGCTCCATCTCCTCCGTGGCCAACAACTTTGGGCACGACTTCACTGTGGGTCAGCTGGAAGTGACCCTGGAGTTTGAGGCCCGCCCGGGGCCAGGGCCGGGCCTGCTCCACATTGCGCTGCACCAGGGCAAGGACCTGCTGGAGCGCGAGGAGGGGGACTTCCCTGGGTGCTTCATCCGCGTCACCTTGGTGCCAGAGGAGATGAATGTGGGCGTCACTAGGGTGAGTTTGGGTGGGGTTGTACAGCTGTGTAAGAGTGTGTGTTCTCTGATGGTGTCTCTATTTTTTATTAAAAACATTTTCAAAAAACATTTTCAACCTTTCAAAAACCTATTTTTCGAAATAAAAAGATATATGTATTTGTTCAACCTTTCAAACCTATTTTTCAAAACTTTTTAAGGGGACTATTTTTCAAAATCCTCCTCTCTCCTTTTCTTTCACCGTGTGTATGAAAAAAAAATCTAAAAAGTTTACTTTATCGATGAGACAGAAGGAGTCTGACATTTCCTGGTGAATATATTACGTGTCTATAGTGTTTTTTGGTATTGATGTATTCATAGGATGTGAGGTCCAGTTACCATAGTGACACTATTGGCAAATTTTTACCTAAGTATATGTCAGAGTCCATACATATTTACTTTAACTTGTGTTAAATGTGAAAAAGTGTAGTCAGTATTGCCATTACTGATTATATATTGAAAAACAAACCACTCCCAATTGCCATTCCTTTTTTAGGTTCAGAGCAGACCGTAACTTCTAAAGGAATGTGTGGTAGTTCCTGCTGCAGCGTCAGGGGAGCTATTCCCTGTTTATGTAGGAATGACGTCAGCTCTATTCTTCAGCACAGTCCACAGGGGAGCAAGCCATCAAGCCTGCTACCCCTAGCTATCGTTCTCTTCCTCTCTCCTTTCTCTCTCCCCTTTCTCTCTTATTGTCCTCTCCTTCTCTGTCACTCTTCATGGTCTCCTCCTTATCTTTCTTGTATCGTCTTCATTCTTCTTCTGTTCCTCTCCTCCTCCCTTGCCCCCCCCCCCCCCCCCCAGTAATCTTAAACCTGTAATTAAAAACGACAGTCAGTCACATGTAGATGTAGAGTTCCAGTCGCAGGCAGCATAAGCAGTGATGCAGGTGAAGATGACGCGTTGGGTGACGCACGTGGTTTAGATGTGTATATTTATAGTGCTGTGGTGTTTCACAATCTGTAAGTGTGAGAATATGCAGCTTGTGTTTTCTCTGTGATTCTTGTTGTAAGTTATTTCTCTGTTGGGCAATGGTTGACTGTTTTGATGTTATTTATGGGTATTCTTTTACATTATCAGGGTTTTACAGGAACTGAACAGACATGGCCACACAGAGATTCCAGTATATAATCATACAATCTATGATCTAGCCAACCAGACCTTTTGTGATATAATCGCAGGTCCAGACAAACGCGTTCACAGTCGTGTTCGACGAGCGCTTCTCCATCCCGCTAGAGCCGGCCGCCCTGGAGGACAACAGCCTGAGGTTCTCCGCCTTCGGGATCGATGCAGAGGAGAGGAACATCAGTGCTGGGGTGGCAGAGTTGAAGTTGTCTGACCTGGACCTGTCTGTCAGACCCTTCAACGCCTGGCTCTACCTACAGGATATCAATAAGGTACCGCTAAAGAAGACACTAATCACTACTTTAGCCCATTCTGCTCTGTTACACTGACGGGTTTGTCTGCTTCTCTAGATGGAGGGATGGATGGATGGATGGATGGATGGTTGGTTGGATGGATGGATGGATGGATGGATGGTTGGTTGGTTGGATGGATGGATGGATGGTTGGATGGATGGTTGGATGGATGGTTGGATGGATGGTTGGATGGTTGGATGGTTGGTTGGATGGTTGGACTAACAGGAGTGTCACTGTGCCCAGGCAGTGGATGCAGTGGGGGAGATCCTGCTGTCTCTCAGCTACCTGCCCACAGCAGAGCGCCTCACAGTGGTGGTGGCTAAAGCCAAGAACCTTGTGTGGACCAACGGGAAAACCACCGCAGGTGAAACTATTCTTTAGTTGCCCCCCCCCCCCCACCATATCCTTCCTTCACCTACTTCTTTTTTCTATCCAAATTCAGATTTGACTCGTCTCCTCTGCAAAAATCAATTAAGGACCTTATGCCATATTTAAATTATGACCTCAATTCAGGGAAATATACAACAAAAGTATATAATTTTATAATGATAATATATGTTTTATACATGTTTTTAATACTGGGAGATTGCCCAGCTTCAGCAATGGAAACTACATTAATGACAAGCAATTTAGCAACATCTGCAAAATGTTCAAAGTCATTCAAATCTCTCTTGTCAACAGATCCATTTGTAAAAGTGTATCTTCTGCAAGATGGCAGGAAGATCAGCAAGAAGAAGACATCCATGAAAAGGGACGATACAAACCCTATCTTCAATGAAGCGATGATCTTCTCTGTGCCCGCTGTGGTGTTACAGGTGATGCTCGGAGCGTCCTGGTGAATGTCCTCACGTGGGGATCATGTTAGAACCCAGTAGGATTCCACAGCTGACTAACTAGTTTGAACTCTGTGTCACTCTGAGGTTTCTGCAATTTGTATGAGTGTAATCACTTTGATATGTTCTTGTAGACCATATCAATTCATACTATTCCACAAGTCTCGAATGTACTATAATTAAAATCCATTAAGTTCTGAGTCTGAGTTCTACTGGTGTGCTCTGTCCCCAGGTCCTCTCCCTGAGGGTCACGGTGGCTGAGGTCACCGAGGACGGCCGGGGGGAGAACGTGGGTCACGTGATCATCGGCCCAGAGGCTAGCGGCATGGGCATCACCCACTGGAACCAAATGCTGGCGACCCTGAGGAAACCTGTGTCTATGTGGCACCCTCTGAGGAGAACCTAATACTCCCCCCTCCACCCCCCCACCCCACCCCCACCCCACCCCCACCCAACCCCCACCCCACCCCACCCCTACCCCACCCACTCCACCCCACCCCCACCCCACCCCGCCCCCCCCGCCCCCACCCCGCCCCCACCCCGCCCCCACCCAGCCCCCACCCCTGCCCTATGTGGTATCCTCTGAGGAGGACCTAGTGCCCCCCCTTTCCCTGTACAGACCCTTCAGTCACCAGGGTCGGGCTTGATTCTATTTTAGGATAAGGAGAGTTCAAATTCCAGTAAAATAATTGGAAACAAGTATTTTAAAATAAGTCTGTTAGAGTTAACTGTTGAATACTCAACAGAGGTACATTTATTTTAAGATTGTAAACAAAATTGGAGGCAATTTTAGTTTTCTATGGCTAGTAAAATCCATACCGCTTTCCAAAGTGCCTCCAGTTTTGTTTATGCAATTGTGATGCATCCACTTTCAGTGCATATTGGAATTTCAACTAAGTCCTTAAAAGCAGATTTTGAATTGATTATTGAATGGATGGAGACAGAGTCCAGCCTTGGTGTTCACAGCTGTATGCATGGTGCCTACTGTTGTTCTAGTTTACTGTCCTCCAGAGCAAGACAATACAAGGGGGTAATTAGCTCCTTTTCAGGAAAGGTTTCTTTTGAAACCCATCATCACTCTGTGGATGATCACAGCCCTGTTTGATGAAGGACTACAGCGCTGATGCTGAGGTGAGCTTGATCTGATTTTCTTGTGGTTATTTGTAAATAGTGAGAGTGACACATTATACCGTTTAGTTGTTTTATCTTGTGTTTTTTGTTTTTTTGAGAATAATAAATCCAGGTTCTTTAATCCAGGTTCAACCAATTTGTAGCAGTTGTTACAGGGTGGCCCCATCTGACCTAAAACGTTGCAGTATCAATTATTTATATTTAACAATTATTGGGGTGCTCTGTAAAAAGTGTACAAAGTATTTGCTTTCATTGTTTATTGCATAAAAATAGTACAATCTTATTACTATCATGAATGAATAAAACTGTCATTACGCTGATGAATATTGACAATGTGACAATCAATATTCCTCACAATTACATTTTCATTTAAATTAAGGAGCCATTGGAAGCTTAACAAAACTTTTGACAAATGTTGTGGAAAGGTTAATACTGTCAGATGTTTGCACCCAAGCAATCCCCATCAAAACCCCACACACAATACACACACACCCACATCAACACAATACACACACACATCAACACAATA
Organism: Hypomesus nipponensis; assembly: GCF_054491055.1. Classification (NCBI taxonomy): domain Eukaryota; kingdom Metazoa; phylum Chordata; class Actinopteri; order Osmeriformes; family Osmeridae; genus Hypomesus; species Hypomesus nipponensis. The sequence goes on from NC_140374.1 coordinate 22,845,313, forward strand.
CACACTCACACACATCAACACAATACACACACACCCACATCAACACAATACACACACACCCACATCAACACAATACACGCACACACACATCAACACAATACACACACACGCTTACTGGTAAAATACACACACACCCACATCAACACAATACACACACACGCTTACTGGTAAAATACACACACACCCACATCAACACAATACACACGCTCTCTGGTAGAATACACACACATCCACATCAACACAGTACTGGATGTTTGCCGGGAGCTTTACTCTGCTCTTATGTAGCCCTTATGAACACTTATGTAACCCTTATGTAGCCCTTATGAACACTTATAACAACATCCTGTTTGTAGGTGATCAACTCCACTCGCACTACTACTCATAACCTTTCTGGGACAGTATACAAATAACGGCACTGTTCTCTGTGGCTGCATCTGTGAAGTCTGATGTCTAATTATTAATAACCCCCAGTGGGGTTTAAAATGTGTCCACACAATATTTTATGGGGGTTCTTTGCATTGTACTCCCGTTTGGCAATACAATTTTATTGTACAACAGAATGTGAACTAACACGTGAACTAACCTCGTTTGTATGACAGCATTTTAAAAACTGATCAGTGAAATATAAATGTTAATCATGCATTTTCAGATTACTTTGCCCATCTACTTTCTCGAGTAACCGTTCTTCAAATTCTGTGTTGCTGCTGAGCTCGTGGTTGGCTTGCCTTCCTAGCACCTCATAATTTCACAGCTAACTCAGCTGTCGAGCGCTACATTTCCTACTGTGCCAAATGCATAATTGAAGCAATATTTTCATTTTCTGTACGCATTTGATCACCAGTTATACATTTGACCATGCATGTTTGAAATGATTTTGAACTTGATGTGGATGTGTCTTCAACATAGTGTGTTTTGTGTGAACACTGTTTGAAATAAAAGTAATGCAACATAAACCTTAGCCAGTAGATTTTTTTGTTTTATTTAAAATATAATTACTTTACACACACATTTTAAATGTTTTACAAATTGTACATAGAACTATCAACAAATATTGTTTCTTTGTAAGAATGGAATATTTAGTTATTAGAAGTGACCAATAAATGCATATGAACTCATTGTTTGTAATATCTCAATGAATATTCATATTCAATAACCATATTCACTTAAAAAACTGTACAAAATAAAACATGAATGACTATTATCGTATTCATAAGATCAGAACACTTTTGGGGTATAATCAATTTTCGCATAATGTAGCTCTAATGTTGCAAGAGTGCCTTTCAGTCAGAAAGTAGGTCATGTGATGTGAGCCAATAGAAAACGGGGTAGACCCGGAGCAAAGTTCATCGTCATTTCTAAGCAGTAAGCATTGAAACGGACGATTACCAAACTACAGACGCTTACATTTTTGTTTTAACGTCTTGCGACCTAACTTAGCTGCTCGTCAAGATGGCTGAGAATAGAGAGAAAGCTACAGATCAGATGAAGCTATGGAAAGAGAGTCGAAACACCCAGGTTGGCATTTTATTTTTCATTTTGTTAGCTAGTAGATAATAAGTTCTGCAGAGACAAGAGAGCCCTAGCCAGTTCGTGCCAGCAACGCGTTGTTATCTGAAATGGGCAGGAGGTCGTTTGAGGACATTAGCTACACTCCGGCCAGCTTGCTAATGTAAATATAATATTTAAGTTACTTAGTTAAAAATCTAACTACTGTAACCAAAGCTATTCCAACTAGCACTATACTGTAGAAGTATGCTGTTAATACACGATGCAAAAATAAGTAGAGCTAGCTTGCTAGCTATATTCTTAGCTACATTGTTTACTATTCTGTTACAGTAGCAGAACCTGCTGAGCAACAAATCAGGAAGCTTCCGACATAAGCAAGAAATGTGTTTGTTAAATTAAAGGCTAGCCATTTTACAATGTATTCATTTATCAAACGCTTATCCAAAACGGCAATAACGGATAAAGTGCAGCAGAACAGATCAAGGATCAAAGTGCATTGCTAATTTGAATGTATCTTACTTTTGAAACCTAGCCTAATGTCCGTATCCTCGATAACTGGTAAGCTCGGTAGCCCTTGTAAAGACTTTGACCCAGCATAATTGCATTTTCATTCTCTGAGACTTTTCGTGGGTGATACTGCAATAGCTATATGACAGCTTGCGTTATTACATTGTCTAATGTTTGTCCCTGGGAAAGCGTTAGGTTTCCCAGGAAAAGGTTATCTGTTTGCAACTGAGAACTTCTGTTCATAGACATGTAGCTATCAAGTTGCAGCCATCCTGCATGAATCATGAACTTTAGCCCCAATGCCAACTCATGTTTATCTAACCATAACATTCTTGGAAAATATACGAACTTGTAAACATTGTGCAATGTTGAAGGCCATCAAGAGCTGTTTATGAACTTGCCTGAAAGCTAGACTGCTCCTTTTTAACCATGAACTACTCTTCTACGACAACACACTGTATTGAAATGCATCTGAATTAAGAAGATAACAAAAATGTGTATATTTTGAAACAATCAGAGACCAGACGTACTGACCACAGGAGCAGGGGTCCCCATTGGAGACAAGCTGAATGAACAGACGGCCGGCCCCAGGGGCCCGCTGCTGGTGCAGGATGTGGTCTTCACCGACGAGATGGCCCACTTCGACCGTGAACGCATTCCTGAGAGAGTGGTGCATGCCAAAGGGGCAGGTGGGTGGAAAAGCACCAGCCAATCAGAGACCAAAGCACCGGCCAATCAGCAAATAAAACGTTGTATGAAGACCAGAGGCTGACCCATGTATGATGGTAGAAAGCCCAGTTTGTTGAGGGTAGGCCTAAAGCAGACAACCACATGTAGAGCTGTGCTGGGCCTCCTCAGCAGGTGGTTGGTCCATACTCAACGTTACTACGGTTACTTTATGTTGACCTCTAACCTATACCACCACAGCCAGCAGACTGCTCTAAGCCGGGGGAAAGATTAGGCTGGAGTTTGATCACTTGAGCTGTGGTAAAATCCTCATGGTGAGCCGGGGTTTAGGAACCAGTGGGAACCTTTTTAAACAGTAAATACAACTGCTCTGTTGTATAGAGTATTCTCTGGTCATTTATTTTATTTGTTTTACATTGGAGAGTTATTCATAATACATTATGGGTTGTTTCTGTCTGAACACTGAGAAGTGCTTCCCGTGTATCAGTCTGCTGCAGAGGCTGACCCTAACATCTCATACACAGGTGCCTTCGGGTTCTTGGAAGTGACCCATGACATCACCCACTTCTGCAAGGCCAAGGTGTTTGAGCATGTCGGCAAGACAACACCTATTGCAATCCGCTTTTCCACTGTTGGTAAGACACACCACAACCTCCATGATGTTCAAGAAGACACCCACTACTTAGGAAACACATTTGTAGGGTTGAATCCATACTGTCCATCCATCAATTTAATAATAGTGTAATATTGTTTCCAGCGTTACTTGCAATCAGTAAGTCCTTCACAAAGAGTTTCCAGAAGTGCACATTCAGCATGCAGTCATGTGTAGCTGTGTTGCTAGTTTACTCATTTGCTCGGTGGTTTCAGCCGGGGAGTCTGGCTCGTCCGACACGGTGCGTGATCCACGTGGCTTTGCTGTCAAGTTCTACACCGAAGAAGGCAACTGGGACCTGACAGGAAACAACACTCCTATCTTCTTCATCAGGGATGCCTTACTGGTAGGTGACAGTGGGCTGAGTGATGGTGTAGAGTGATGTCTGCTGATTGAGTATTAACGTCTCTCCCTGCTCTTCCTTGTAGTTTCCATCCTTCATCCACTCTCAGAAGCGTAACCCTCAGACCCACCTGAAGGACCCGGACATGGTGTGGGACTTCTGGAGCCTGCGGCCTGAGTGTCTCCACCAGGTACTCCTCAGCCCCGGGGCTCCTCTGGGCACATGTTGCTATTAGAACACAACTTGAAGGTTTGGTGTCGTGGGTGAGTCAGTGTTTTTGGAAAAACCTGAGAACAAATTAAAATGACTTGAACTCAAACAGCTATTGCACAAATAAATGGTATTGCTAGAAAAGCTATATTTGAGCTGAATGGTTTACCAGGAGATCAGTGCAGTGTGCATGAAGATGGCATTCCCCATGTCTCTTTGAAGGTGTCCTTCCTGTTCAGTGACCGGGGGCTTCCAGACGGCTACCGCCACATGAATGGCTACGGCTCCCACACCTTCAAGATGGTGAATGCTGAAGGCCATCCTGTCTACTGCAAATTCCACTTCAAAGTAAGGCTTCCATATAAACTCCATGTATCCTATCAAACAGTTCAAAAGATCTTTTGTCTCCCTAATTTAGGATGAATTTTAATATCCATGTAATGGAATACTGGCAATTTTTGGGAGGGTAATATCAATATTTAGTATTCAGCCCTTGGTAAAACATGTCCTTGTCCTAGACTGACCAGGGCATCAAGAACCTGAAAGGGGAGGATGCAGACCGCCTGGCTGCCACAGACCCAGACTACGCCATCCGGGATCTGTACAACGCCATCGCTACCGGCAATTTCCCCTCCTGGAGCTTCTTCATCCAGGTCATGACCTTTGAGCAGGCGGAGCAGTACCAGTTCAACCCTTTTGATCTGACGAAGGTAACGCCCTCCTGCCTCAACATCCACTGATTACATTTAATTACATTCAATTACACCAGAACTCCTAAACTTCTTTCATCTGAAAACAATTAAATAAGCTTAATGCTGCCTACATTGAATACCACTTAACATTAGCATGTCAAAGGTCCTGGTGTGTGATCTGTTGTTGATTCTGTCCATTTGTTGAAGGCAAAATCTTTGGATGTTCAAACAACAGATAATATTAGCTGGCAGTTTTCCTCTTTGTTCAGACTGTAGAAAGTAACCTTGTCTTTTGTGTGAGCCCCTGCGGTGACTCCCTGCGGTGACTCCCTGCGGTGACTCCCTGTGGTGACTCCCTGCGGTGACTCCCTGTGGTGACTCCCTGTGGTGACTCCCTGTGGTGACTCCCTGCGGTGACTCCCTGCGGTGACTCCCTGTGGTGACTCCCTGCGGTGACTCCCTGCGGTGACTCCCTGTGGTGACTCCCTGCGGTGACTCCCTGCGGTGACTCCCTGCGGTGACTCCCTGTGGTGACTCCCTGCGGTGACTCCCTGCGGTGACTCCCTGCCTCCTTACCCCTAGGTGTGGTCCCACAAGGACTACCCCCTAATCCCTGTGGGGCGCATCGTCCTCAACAGGAACCCAGTCAACTACTTTGCAGAGGTGGAGCAGCTGGCCTTTGACCCCAGCAACATGCCCCCAGGTGTTGAGGCCAGCCCAGATAAGATGCTGCAGGTAATTCTATGAGAACAGGCAAAAGGTGTCTTTTGATCTAAATGTAGGTGTGTATGTGCACGTATGCAGAAGAGAGCATGTTTATGCCATGTGTCTCAAGGTATTAAATCATATGTATTATCTGTCTGGTAAGAGGCACAGCCTGCCTTACCCATTTTAACACAGGCCTCTAATAGTTGTCAGTTTAATTGAAGTGGCTCTATATTTAAGAGTGTGTGCGGGCTCCGACTGCTCATGCCTCTGCAGGGTCGTCTGTTCTCCTACCCCGACACACACAGACACCGGCTGGGCGCCAACTACCTGCAGCTGCCCGTGAACTGCCCCTTCAGGACCCGCGTGGCCAACTACCAGAGGGACGGCCCCATGTGCATGTTTGACAACCAGGGTGAGTCACTGGCACCCAGCCATGCTGTTCTGGTGCTACAGGAAGACATGGCCCGCTTATCACTGGACTTTCAGACGGTGTGTTGACATGCCACTACTGGTTAATATTTAGGTGAGGGCTAGTGGATAGTTAGTTGAATTTCTATATGAACAGTATGTATACACAGGGAGGAGTCTGGTGTGTGGGGGACATGTATATAACATGCTTTCTTTATTTTTCTTCTATTTGTGACCTTTTAGGTGGTGCTCCTAACTACTACCCCAACAGCTTCAGTGCTCCAGAGACACAGCCCCGCTTCGTGGAGTCCAAGTTTCAGGTGTCGCCTGACGTTGGCCGCTACAACAGCGCAGATGACGATAATGTCACTCAGGTATTCCTTTTCTTTAGGAATGTTGAACTCAGATTTAAATTACAGACTGTTCCTTGGCCCAGAAATGCTGTTAGAATTGTGCAATTTTGGTCCTAGTTTATCGACTGAAGTACTGACTTTATGCACTATGCCACTACAGAGAAAAGTGTAAATGATCATATAAAGAATAATAAAATTGAAAATGCACAAGAATGTAAACATCCTGTGAGGTCTGTCCGAACAGAACAAAGGTTGCTGACGTGTGTGTGTGTGCGTGTGCGTGTGTGTTGTAGGTGCGTGCGTTCTTCACAGAGGTGTTGAAGGAGGATGAGCGGCAGAGACTGTGTGAGAACATGGCTGGACACATCAAAGGAGCCCAGCTCTTCATCCAGAAACGCTGGGTGTGTGTCTCTTGACCTGTTCAGATATACAGATACATCTCTGCTAGCGTTGTCAACTTGACCACAGATGCCACAGCTTGTAGTGTCTGGCAGCCATCATTCTGTCTTCTCACTGGTGTCCTGTCCGTCCTCTCTCAGATCCAGAGCCTGATGGCTGTCCATTCTGACTATGGCAACCGTGTCAAGGCCCTGTTAGACAAGTACAATTCAGAGGCCAAAAAGGTATGTGTCAAAAGCAGAATAGAGTACAGTAGTGCTTTATTGATGCCCAAGAGGGACTTCCATAGTCACAGCCTCATTGATGGACACAATGCAAATTATACAAAACAAACAGTATGTGTTGAATAAAGGACTTGTGTGGTGACCACTTTCTCTGCCTCTTCTCTGTCTGCCTCTCCTCTCTCTGCCTCTCCTCTCTCTGCCTCTCCTCTCTCTGCCTCCTCTCTCTCTATCCTCTCTCTGCCTCCTCTCTGCCTCTCCTCTCTCTGCCTCTCCTCTCTCTACCTTCTCTCTGCCTCTCCTCTCTCTGCCTCTTGTCTCTCTGCCTCTCCTCTCTCTGCCTCTCCTCTCTCTGCCTCTCCTCTGTCTGCCTCCTCTCTCTGCCTCTCCTCTGTCTTCCTCCTCTCTCATCCTCTCCTGTTCCCCCTTCAGGACTCCGGTGTGCGTGTCTACACCCGGGGAGGAGCCTCTGCCATGGCTGCCTCCTCCAAGATGTAATACCTACTTTAACCACCAGGGGTTGCACATGCATCCATCCCAGAGAACTGACCACCTGCCATCTTGATCATGCAGATCTGGCTACTAACCGTCCATGAATGCTTGCTTATGACAGTGGACAGTCATCTTTTCACATCAATTTTCAAAGTTCATACAGAAAAGATGTCCATAATGCAGCATAATTGTAGACAGCAAGGAAGCTTTTTAATTATTATGCACATTTCACAACCACCAAATTTCAGACAACTGTCCACTGTCTCAGAAATACAAATCTGATCAATAGATAGCTTTTTTTCCATTACATTCATTGTCCTGGCTCCAGTTCATGAATGTTGTTGATGTAGTTGATGGGTGAAAACCTGCACCGCTGCTATGTTTGTCAAACAATGAGCAAATGCTACCAGTTCAAAACCAGGGATAACATGTTCCTGATGGATGGCACAATGCTAAGAGACACAAAGCATCTCAGTTCTTCTGCGATAGGAACTACCTGCCTCTGCTACAATGTATGTAATTATTCTCAACGCCAAAGTAACGCAACAGTGCCTAATTCAGCTACAGCCATAAAACTTCACTGGAGCATTTCAGAAGAAGTTTGTATGGATACCCATTCATCAGAATGAAAGACTGAAATATAGTAGTTTGGTAAACTTTCACAAATAGCAGTGTTTAGGTTTAATGAAAAATACCACCACGTCCGTATATATCTCTCTCCTTTCTTCCCTCCCTTAATCATAGTTAGTCACTAATGGACTTGTCTGTTCAATCTGTACCTGTGATCTTGAGAAGTAATCTGTTATATTAACATGAAATTATGAACTTCTTTCTACCACTAATTGGATATATCAAATTGTTGTATTGCTTGTTTTGTTGTGTAATAAAGGCCTAACTGCAGTATGCACAAAGCTGTGTTTTCTGTGACAGATGTCGTGGTCCGTCTCAGTCCATTACAAGATGAATTGGAGGCAAAACAGCAACATGTCACTTATGTCTGGTTGTTTCAACATATGTTTTACCAACTCAGAATAATTGCGCTTTTATAGGTTCTTCCCCCCATTTTATTGGGATATTTGGCTTAAACTGTAGGTGTGGGACAGTGGGAAACTGGTCCCAGTTGTCCTCAATGGGATTGCTGGTTTTGCTCATTTACCTTCAAAATCAGCGCATATTATGACGTGTGATTAATTTATACATATTTTCATTCCTCAAATTTTGATGAACCCCCAAGGCAACAGAATTGTCATGTTTATTTAATAAAAATTGCACCCTGTAATAAAATAAAAAATTACATTTTAATAACAAAAACCTTTATTGTGAAAAGTATTGATGACCTCACCCGGAAATGAGAATTGTTTTAAGCTTGCTTTTGCTTCTGACTATCATGCTCCTTGAGTTCCACGCAAGTGAAAGTTTGAGGACGAACTGTACACCAGTAGCCCGTATAGATGTACATCTATTTGTGGAGTTCGTTCAAATAAACTGTCACGAGATGGTATGGGACTACGGCCGGGCCAAAAACATTCACCACCACTAACGTTGCTTCACCTCCGAGTTTGTTCTAAGCAAATCCTACCATTACCAGTATCAGCTACGTGGTTAGCGAGAAACTATTAGCCAGCTAGCTAACCCGGTGAGTACTGTAACTCTCTCACTGACGAATTAGCACAGCAAAGCCAACTAGATAGCTAACTGCTATAACTGATTGTTATTTATGGACTTCAATGTTATGAATTACGTTTCTTGGTGTGTGTACTGTAAGTGTTGCTCACTGGCACAGTCTGGGCAAGTACTAATAGTTTAATCCAGCTGACGAGCTACTTTCAGTAGCTAACGGTAGCATTGGCTAGCTAACTATCTTAATATATGTTCCTGGCTGGGTACTCCATCTAGCTGGATAACTGAGTTGCTGAGTTGGTTTTTACCATTTTATTGGAGCAATTTACACCTCCATACGATCTTAGATGGCTTGTTAGCTTGCATACGGACATTATTTCAAGACAATTTGCACAAGCTTAGCCTACACATTTTGACAAGTGTTCGTAGGCTGTGTGGTAATTACAGGATGTGGTGTAGCATTGCAGCTACAGTGGGTATCTTTTTTTGCTTGTAGATAGTATGTCCCCACTTTGGTTCATCTAGTTATCAGAAGGTCAACGTATCACTGACAACGTTCATTTGAATTAATATTTAAACCTTGTACGAAATAGAGCTGGTTTCATATAGTCATCCAATGTTAGTGGAAACAAATGGACAATTCAACATCATGTACAATAAGAAGTTGATGAAGTTTCATCCTTCCCATCCAATAGCCACCAGTGACACAAACCATCAGCATTACCCAACTCCTCCTCCCTGTTAAGGGAGAGTGGCTTCTGAAAAAAGCACTTGACAGCACTACTAGGGGTTGACAAAGACTTTAACATGATTCAAAGTGTTCTGTGGGTTGATTAGACAAAGCTGAAGGCATTGTATGAATGTGTGTTCCCATATTAGGAGTCATTGTAAGCATGTGGAGGAAGGCTGCAGCCGTTGCCCTTTTGGCTCTTGCTGTGGGGTACTTGTACCGCTCCAGACCTGATCTACCGGACCAGATGATTCAGTACTTCTTGCCTCTGCTGCATCCACCCCCCCACAGCGAGCCCAGTTCACACACCGTGGAACAGGTTATCTCCAGTGCCTGGGAGGTCATGATAACCACACCTGCTAAACAATGGGGAAGAGTGGCAGTTGGGTAAGTTTCAGATATTCTGGAATGTTCCCTGAGGAGTTTCCCCGCTGACAGAAATATTAACTCTGGGCGTTTTTACTCTTGTTGTCTGTGGTTTTCCCCCTCTTTCCTCAAGGGTAAATGCATGTGTGGACGTTGTGGTTTCTGGCGTAGGGCTGCTCCAGGCTTTAGCGATGGACCCCGGCACGGGCCTTGACCACCAAGTGTTGCACTCCAAAGAGGACCTACGGGAAGCGTTCATCCACTACATGGGGAAGGGGGCAGCCGCTGAGCGCTTCTTCAGTGACAAGGAGGTCTTTCAGAGGATCGCACGGGCCGCTGCAGAGTACCCTGGGGCTCAGGTAAGCTAGAACAGCCTCAGTCTGTGTCAGATCACTAGGCTTATATGGTAAATATATAGGGGGTGTTAGTGAGAATATCAGCCTAGGCCATCACTCTATTGTACGCAAAGTAGCAAGGACCCATCCAATCAAGTTCATGAATATTAAAGTGTAGGAAGTCAAGAGTAAACAGCACCTATCAAGATGCTAAAAGCACCATATCATATATCAGCCATGCCTTGCTTGGCATAAGGACTGTGATCATGACTGAAATATGACACAGTAAAGGGGACTACTATATTTGTATTTAGAATCCATTTCAGCTGTGATCAGACTAGTCCTCAAATTAGAAGGGAATATTTAGCCCGTAAGGTCAGTGAGGACGATTGTACTGCACTTCCTGTCATGGAAATTGCATGTACTTTCTTGTAAGTCGCTTTGGATAAAAGCGTCTGCTAAATGAATGAATGTACTCCGCCTTTGTCTCACTTGGTGTCTCTCTCAGTCCAAGAAGCCATCTACTGGTAACTTTGTTCTTTGGTAGGAGAGCTTGACAGGACTCTTAAACTCCTGACAGGGCTAATAGGTATGTATTGACTCAGAGCGGGTTGGTACATGCATTACCAAGTTTCTAACTTCAAATTTCGGTTAGGTTGGTAAATTAGGATTCTGAATATTAATTCACAGTATGATTTAAATTATTCTTACCATTTCAGTAGAGTGCTTGGCTTGGCCAATAACTGCTTATTCACTGATTGAAACCCATAACCTTTGTTTTTCTAATATGTTGGAGATATGGTGTTTAAGTTCTCCAGCCGGTCGCTGATAGTAACTGTGTTCCCTTTTAGCTTTACGTGGGTGGAAATGCTGCTCTCATCAGCCAGAAACTTGCTTCCTATCCAGAGCTGATGGTAGGCTGGAAATCACTGTTAAGGCTGTTGTGTAGGATGCACTGGCTGGTACATCTGTGACAGTTAAGGATCAACATCATGTGGATACCCACATGTGGCTTTAGGCTTGCTTTATACTCCTCTTTGTACAAATCATCAGTACACATAATATATTATACAACCCCATGCCTAGACTAACTAATAACGTATGAAACGACTATGCACAAGCCTACTTCATACATTATCTCTGCGAGAGAGCGATCCCTGACAGCTAGTGTTGTTTAGGTTCTGCTGTGTGGTCCTGTGGGACCTAAACTGCACGAGATTCTGGATGAGCAGATCGTCGTGCCTCCTGAGTCTCTTCAGGAAATGGATGAATATCACCTTATTCTGGAGTACAAGGCAGGTAAGATGAATGATCAGCTTTGTCCTACAGGCTTTGACACTTTTTGATCAATACAATTAGACTAGACTAGATTTATGTAAACAGATGGAATGGCAGACACAGGATGTGACATGCCCAAATTCCCAGAGTTTAAATCTAACAGCTTTGCATTTTTGTCAGAGGTGTGCCACACAGGCCTGTACTTGTGACTGAAATAGATTTTGTCTGACCATCATATCGGTGTGTTTTTTTTTTTGTGCCATCATTATTAGTCTCATTCCAAATGTTTAAATTATCATTGTTTGACAACTTGGAAGTTATTGTATTCTACAAGTTATCATAATGTATTCTAAGTATTCCCACTCATGTGAACACCCTTGTTCCTCTGGTCTTGTGCTCAGGGGAGCAGTGGGGTCAGACTCAGGCACCCCAAGCCAACCGCTTCATCTTCTCCCATGATGTGTCCAACGGGGAAATGCGTGCACTGAAGACGTTTGTGGCCAGCCTGGAAGAGTTCCAGCCAGACCTGGTGGTCCTCTCAGGCCTGCACATGATGGAGGGCCAGGGGAGGCACGTCTGGGATGAAAGGCTCAAAGAGGTCTGTCACACAAAACTAACTTACTAAAGATGACAGTTTTTGTCCTCTCCTTAGTGACTTAGTCATTCTGGTCTGAGCATCAGTATCCTGTGTTGTCCGGAGAGTTGATGGTGATATTTGTAACGTTTCTTTGTGTGTAACTGAACGCTGTGCTTGGTCCCCTGGGGGCCGGGGTGCTGTCTGTGCCTCAGGCAGTGGCTTCCATCTCCGATGTACGAAATCAAGTCCCCATCCACCTGGAGCTGGCAAGTATGACGGACAAAGACTACATGAACCGTGTCATGCAAGAGGTAAATGTGTAGGTTTAACACTGTGAACAAGAAAAGGACGACATTTTACAGAATGACTTCATCTGGTGCATCCCATAATGTCTGTCCCTCCTCATACAAACGGTGTCGGATGAACAACATCCATATTTCAGAGTCATCGTCGGCAAGCAGAGATGCCATATTTTAAAATGACTGTATAGTGTAACGCTGATGCCTACTAAGGGTGCTTTGCTGCTGTCTCCTGTTAGCAGGTCGTACCTATGGTCTGCTCCATTGGCCTCAATGAGCAAGAGCTGCTGTTCCTGTCCCAAGCGGGTTCAGGACCTCACTCAGAGATGACCTCCTGGAAGGGGATTCCAGATGTTGGGCGTGTCAGCGATATCCTTCTGTGGATCCTGGAGACCCATGGGCACAGCGACCCTGAGTCCGAGGCCGACCTGACACGCATCCACTTCCACACCCTGGCTTACCACGTCATGGCCACGGTGAACGGCCACTGGGACAACCAGCCGGCGGCAGTCATGGCTGGCGCTCGCGTAGCCAGCACCCAGGCCTGTGGTCTCCAGACGGTTGACGTCAACAAGGTAGTTCTCAAAGCCCCACTGGAGTTCTATAGTTCCCACCACGAGCCTAGGGAGATCCTAACTCTAAACCCAGGTGACCCTGTCACCGTGTGGCGCCGTGGCAACGTGACCTTCTACCTCACACCCGTGCTGGTTTGTAAGGAGCCACTCCGGACAGTGGGGCTCGGGGATGCCATCTCCGCAGAGGGACTGCTGTACTCTGAAATGAGGCCGCAGCAGCCTTTTCTAGATTAGCGCTCCCTTAACAACAAAGTCTTCAGTCGCCTCATGGCTCCTGGGATTTGGCTCAGTTTGCAATGGTTTGTTTTTAAGCAATTTGGACAAACACAAACTGCACAAACATGTACTGTGCCTTGATAAAGAAACCCACCCCCACCATGCTTCCCACATTTCAAAGATACATTGAGTAGACCATTTAAGCTAAAAGAATCTTTGTGGAACAGGTATCAGCTATAAGCACATATATTGCATATTGTGTCATATTGCAGGGTTTCCAATCATGAGAATAATTTCAACTCTTAATTGTGTTTAATACCATTTCCAGTACTCCTCTAAATTTGACCAGCATTGGGCTTATGTTATCATTAGGCTTATGTTATCATTAGGCTTATGTTATCATTAGGCTTATGTTATCTAATCACATTCATTTGGCAGTTGAACAAGTGCTATACAGAGCACATCTAGGCCAACTGATGATAACCTACTAAGACTTGACACTCATTAAATTACAATGAAGAGATTATTTAATTAAAAAGCATTACACAATTATTAAACTACAGAATGTCTCAATAGAAGCTGAAAATGTGATACTGTTGTGGAAGGGGTTGGTCTCATTATCATGGCATGTCAATATGCAAAACAATGTTGATAATACTGTATAGGTAATTCTAGAAGTATCATCTAGGACATAAACATCATCCTGCCTGTGTTTCCTGTTCAAGCTGCATGCAGGTCTTGCCACATTCTTTTTATCTTCTTTTTTTGTCACATTCATAAACTACAAATAAAGAAAATTATGACAGAACAGCAGTGATCTACCCAACCTTGAAGGAACTCCTAACATACATCTTTACTGTAGGTTTACTTTGCATATATTTGTAAGCTTTTCAGAAAGCTAATAGATAAAGTACATACTGTAGACCCTCCAGATATTCTTCAAATTCTATGCAAAATCCATAATGGACTAAAACTGTCTGGACATATGCAGGATTGTACCTTTAGATCTGCAATTTGTGTTATCTCAAAAGGCAGAGAATCACATGCAAATTATTTAAACAGATGCTAATGATATACTTTTCTTTCTGTTCACATAAGTCATGAATTTTCCCAACGAATACCTGTCCTCGTGAATATCGTGTAGAAAAAATGTATTAATATGATTCATTTGTTGCTGTCAAAGATTGCAGAAACATGAAAGAACAAAAAAAGTTTTTAATGCAAATAAACGCTTATATTTTTTTCTCGTGAACCATCCATTTGAATCACTCCAGAACTAGTGTGCCTACTCATCAAAAATTATATTTCCATGTGACATTTATGTTGAAAGATGCCAAAACGCATCTGAGGTGGTCAGAAGGTTAGTTGGTTAAAAGGCCAACTTAGGCCTTTATTTAAGCAACACCAGCCGCCCAGGCAGGACAACCTAGGCTTTGTACATTTACCTGATATGGACATTTACTTGATAGCCATTTAAAAACCTTTACAGTACCATAGACCATTTCTGTTCCCAGTGTTCCTCATCTCATTAAATTGTGTTTGATGTATTAGGCGTTAGTATATTTGATTCTCAAAACATTATCAAATCGTTGACATTTAGTCTTTTAGCTTGTGTTGTTATTGTTACTGCATGATTGTATTTGGTTGGTGGAAATGTCCTCCAACAGATTGGAGGAAGTATAGGATCATTGGTACAGTGTCATATGGAATCACAGAGCAATGGATCATCAGCTTGGCTGTTGCACTAGGGAGTCTTAATGTAAAGTCTGGATGAGAATAATTGTACTTCCATTCCTGAAGATGAAGGCAGTCTTAACTCAGCTGACAGCTTGTCTCTTATCTGAGACTAAATCTATAGGGACATTTTCTATAGAAATTGAGATTTAGTGAGCACTATGTTAAGACTTTCTTACTAAACAAAATGTTTGAACTAAGTTGGTACCCTTTAAACATACATGGTTCTTGTGTGGTAACCAGCCAGTCTTCATGTGCTTACACTACATGATTATAGGGAATAAAACCTTTCTTTTTTTTTTTTTACAGAAAAACTTACCTATTGTACTGTTAGGATTGAAAATGTAAAGCAAATATGGTTTTGGTGGGGGGCCTACCTTTTGTTTGTATGATGTTTGTCCTTACATTCTGCAATAACTGTTTACCATGAGCTAACCATTCTCATTTTGTCAAGAAGGCAGACCAATTCTGATTAAAAGTACTGGTAAAACTTATCGGATTGAAATCTTCTTTTCTGGTGCTTGTTTTATACAGAGTGAGAATTATACAATGATAATCGAGGGGGTCAACTTATTCTCCAGGTCGGAAAGTAATATTTACGATTATGGGTAAGAGCGATCTATAAATGTATAGCCTACCATGAGCTAACCATTCTCATTTTGTGAAGAAGGCAGACCAATTCTGATTAAAAGTTCAACAGTCCAAGTCTTAATTAGGGAGGGGGGGGGGGGGGGTGTCAAAGCCCCCGTAATGAACCCTAACCCTAATGTGAAAATATAGCTTGTTCAAGCCAGCATAAGTGGTGTTTGTTTTTTTAGGTTGCATTTTCACAATTAGAATAAATTCAGTTTTTAAGAGTATATAGTGTACTTGGCTTGAACCCCTACTGTAAATACTGGAAGCCATATTAATAATTTAAAGGAACTTTCACAAACAGCACTCTAACTACGTTGGAAATGTATCATGTTGTAATATATGCCCAACCGAGTTTTAAATTCGTTGTTGTCCTATGGTACTGACTGCAGAAATCACGAGCGTTTTACGCGTTACAATATTCAATTGGCTTTCAGATTGAAAGGTGAACCAATCAAAGTGAAATTCGTCTCCTTGTCAATGAGCTGCTTGTTTGGAATGGGCGTGGTAAAGCTCACATAGCAAACTACGGTCTCCTCCCCGGATATCCACTTTTCTCCCCGGCACATATAGGTCAGCCGCCACGGCTACATTTTCACTGGTTCATGGTTCGTATCTACGAGAAGAGGATGAAGTTTCTAGTGGCTGTCACAATTATAGTGGGATCGGTGGTTTTTCTGCTGTTTCCCAGCGGTTCAGACGCTGACGAGAAAAAGAAAGGGCCTAAAGTATCGGCCAAGGTAAGCGAAGCCTGCATTGCGAGGCAAATAAGCTAGCCTAGCTACGTTAGCTATCTTCCCCAGCCATAGTTATACATTGTTGGCTTGGCAATAAGGTTACCTGCAGAAACCAACGGCGATCAGATCAGTGTAGGCAACGTTAACAGAATGTCGTTTGCATGGAGCATGGAACAGAACGTCGTTTGCATGGAGCATGGAACAAAACTATCCGCTAGTAATATGCAATACAATATGCCAGGAGTAAGAGAGCGCGACCAAACCTGTAAATGATCGAATTCGAAAAGTGACGTCCTTAAAATGGCATAGCATGCTATTTTAACTAGATATTTCCCTTTTGTTGCAACGCAATGTGATGCAACAAAATTTAACTTAACTTAAGTGAAGCAATTGTGGTTAGTACCACAACAGCGCATTGGTGTACCAGACAATAAGAAGCTAGTTAGCAACCCAGCTACTATGGCCACGTCGACTAGCTTTGCAGAAAGCAGGGCCTGCATTTCCTGCCTCCCTATTTACCATTTCCGCCAGGTTGGGAAAGATGGTGACTGACTTTTTAAGCTTTAATAGTTGGCGTATTTCCCTTTTTATATTGAATAATTTGGTATTTGACCATTTGTTGTCTGCTCAGACAGCAGTGATGTATGAACTTCTACCCGGCAGGTTTATTTTGACATCCGAATTGGAGACGAAGATGTTGGACGAATTGTTATCGGTTTGTTTGGGAAGACTGTTCCCAAAACGGCCGAGAACTTCATGGCGTTGGCGACTGGAGAGGTAGGTGTTTCATCTCACTGGTTCAGTTAACCCCCGAACGTGTAGTGTAATAGGTTATGCACCACATTTATTCGAAAATTACTCAAGGGACATATTTTTATATTTTGTTTGAGCTTGATATAGTTGAAAGGGTTTCTTAACTTTTTTTGGTCATTCAATATGCTGTATCACAGCCACTGCAGCATCTCTTCCAATGAAGATTTTGCCTCCCAAACGTTTCGTTTAACTTGTTGTGTGGATTTAAATGAATGTGTCCTTTTGGCGATCCGACAATTACTGACATTATGCATTATCCATCTCATCTAAACAGAAAGGATTTGGCTTTAAGGGCAGCAAATTCCACCGAGTTATCAAGGACTTTATGATTCAGGGTGGAGATTTCACTCGTGGAGATGGCACTGGAGGTAATCTCAGCACAGACATTTAAAAATCTGACAGTGGTGGGTATTTAGTGCAGATGTAAGTCGTCATTGAGTACCAACATTTTTTATTTGATATTTAACAAAAAAACACAGCACTTTGAATCCTAGATGACACAATGTGGGCTGTTGGGTGTGTAAAGTACCAAAACAATTGCAGTGGTATGAACTGTTAACATTGGCTTTTTATTGTAGGCAAGAGCATCTACGGAGACCGATTCCCCGATGAGAACTTCAAGCTGAAGCATTACGGCCCTGGCTGGCTCAGTATGGCTAATGCTGGGAAAGATACCAACGGCTCTCAGTTCTTTATCACCACCATTCAGACACCGTGGCTGGATGGGAAACATGTGGTCTTTGGCAAAATTCTGGAGGGCATGGTGAGTGTCTTATCTGCACACTAAGAGGCTCACCCCCAACTACTGAAAATTACAACTTTTGGAAAGCTGTTGGCTTTCACTTCACTGTTTATTAGCTTAACCCTTGTGTTATCTTCGGGTCATTCTGACCCATCAGTCATTGTGACCCACCATCGTATTGCGACAACTTAACCGCATACAAAAACAAAGTGAAGCATTTTCTTTTAACTGTTCGGCTGTCTCAGACCCCCACATTGCGAAGGTTAAAATACAATTATTTGTTTTTGTATTGGGTAAACCTAACAATGGTTTGTTATGAACCTTTGGGTTATGTGACCCAAAGGCAGCACAAGGGTTAATCATCCGTCTTGTTTTCAACAACTATTCAAGCAGACTGTCAAGATGATGTACAGTGTCACTTAGATGAATGGTCTGTGGTACTAGATTGATAACTAGCAAGTAGTTCTATAAGAAAGATTATGGGTAAATCCTCTTGGGCAGTCATGCAAAAGCTTATTAGAAACTGCCCAGACATACTGACTGAAAACCAAATCCCAAAGCAAGATGACTCGAGTTTGCTACATTTTAGAATCAGTCTCCAGAGTTGGTCTTTAAAGTCTTATGTTTACTATGGGAAAAAAACAGTGATGTGTGGATCCTAACATGCCTCATCCACAGGACGTGGTGAAGAAGATCGAAGCCACAAAGACAGACGGCCGGGACAAGCCTCTTAAAGACGTCACCATCCATGACTCTGGCACGATAGCAGTGGAAAAGCCATTTGCCATTGCCAAGGAGTAGTGCTCCTAGCGAGTCCACCCAGAAAACTGGACTGGGGGGGGGGGGAGAATGACACCTTGTTTATTTCAGTCTTTTTCTTTGAGAGCCCTCTGGCCCCCACAGACTGCCTCCTGTGGCGCAGGGTTAGGGTGGCCTCTGGGGGCCATGACGGTGCCACACCACAAGATGGTGCTCTGGGCCCATTTCCATTAAGGCATTCCATCAAGTCACTCAGCTTTTGTGTGGTTATTTTATAAGGGATCTTTATTAAAAGATTCAGATTTTTGTTAGTGAGGTGTGGACAGTTTATTTTTTCAATTTCAAGCAGTTCAAGTTTTCACTTAGGGGGTAAAGTGTCGTACAAGGTCTAGTACTCAAGGGCAACCCATTTAACCATTCATCCCAATGAGGATTTCATTATAGAATAACCATAACATGGCATTTACTCATTTGGCAAGTATAAGGCACCAACATTTTTTGTATTCACTTCTGAAAATAGTATGCACAATTATGCTGTGTCTGGGTCCCCTGCTGAAAGAGCTGGAGCTTCTAGTCAAATACAGGTACCACAGTCAGGGCTGGGGATGGGCTAGGCTGGGGGGCTGAGGCTGGGCCTGGGCTGGTGTTGGCTGTGAAGCTGACCCGGATGTTTCTGTGGTACAAGCCCTGGAGGACTCCATCCGCAACAATATCAGGAAGGTCTGTTAAAGGGGAACAAAGATTTTGAAAAATAAAATGCATCTTTTGGATTTAATTGGGTATGCATTTAGAGGCTGCCATACCTGAGCCAGAGACTTTAAGATAGGGATCCTTGCAGAATCCTAGCACCTGATGTTGCAGCTGACAGCTAAGGGATGAAGGAGAAGTGGGTTTAAATTGAATTCTGGTTTATTTTATTCACTATGGGACTACAAGTATAGAGCTCATGGGACCGATGCATACATTAATACAAATAAACAGATGGACAGAAGTGTTTTGTCAGCGTTCATATATGAGCCAGAGCATATTTTATAATAACTACATCTGCAGAGGTAATAACTACATCTGGAAGGCATTGATCCAACAAGCCAAAATGCATCACAGTTCTATTGCAAAGAAGCTTGACAGAGCCTACAAACACTTCATAATGGGGATAAAATAAGTCAATTTCAACATGGCCAAACTAGACAATATGCATGACTTTGGGTAATTGTATATATAGGATCATATATAAAGTCTGGGGTGAATGATCTCACCTGTAGCTCTGAGGACCCATATTGTCCAGTGACCTGCAATTAAAGGAATAATGTATTATACATGTTGATTAGACTCAATATGGTTAAGTAATGTAAGAGTGGTGGGAATGGGCACAGTATTTCATCTGACAGGCGTGTGACAGTAGTGTGGTTGTCGCTAGGAGACAGGCGTGTGACAGTAGTGTGGTTGTCGCTAGGAGACAGGCGTGTGACAGTAGTGTGGTTGTTGCTAGGTGACAGGAGTGTGACAGTAGTGTGGTTGTTGCTAGGAGACAGGCGTGTGACAGTAGTGTGGTTGTTGCTAGGAGGAGACATACTCCAGGCTTAGGCTCAGCTTGCTCCCTGAATGGAAGTGTTTGATATCCAGAAAATCAAGTAGAATCTGGGGAACTTCATCATTTTGGTAGAAGATCTCCTACACAGAGAGGTCAGTGTCAGAATAGAATGGGACATCTCACCAAACTATACTCTTCATTATACAAAAGATTAAAGTTTTAAGAAGACATGTGTGTGCAGTAGATCACAAGTTTTTTTACTGCAATGAATAACTGCACAAGGAGTTCCCCCAATAATAACCCATATAAAGCTAAAGGCACATTTTCTGATTAATTTTAACACGTACATTCCCGTCCTCCCTCATTTAATTGTTCAACGTTTTAATAGCATCAAAAAAGTGTTACTGAGGGATGTCAACTATTTAAAACCGAAACTAAATTTGAATCCATGTTCCATACCTGAATGTAGTCCTCCAGCTCCTGCCTTCTCTGTTCCAAAGGTTTTGTTCTTAGATGAGGGTGTCTCTTACTGGGGAAGTCTGGGGTTGCTATGATCTTCCTCAGCTACACAAACATCACATTTGTTAATACAGAATAATACAGGACTTGTATTTTGCAATTCAAATAGCTGCCTATTTTTAATTCGAGAGCAGCTTTTGTTTTATTCTATGAGGGATATTTCTATTTAAAACCAGAGTTTGTCTCCTTATGAGAAGCCAAGTCACATGTCTTACCTTTCTGTGCAGGTTCTGGAATTCACTGTGTCTTCTCAGCACAAAGTGTTTCCTCCCATTGAACAAGATCTCAACTCTGAAAAGCTGTGAACGATGGAGTGTTTGGGGTGTGCTGGTTAGACCATGCCTTTCACGTCAACACTCAATATCAATTCAGTGTAGCACAGTTCACTCTGACTGGTTGACAGTGACAGTCACATGGGACAGAAAATGTAGTTCTCCAGTTATGGCTCTAAACCAGGACAGGAAACACATTACCCTTTAGACTAACTGGGTTGTTGGCCCAGAGGAATGTCAGCTAGATCACATGTCGGTTATACACACTGTCCTAGGGAATGCAGACAGATTCAAGTTGAATACTTAGGAAACAGATGAGATATTCACAATGAATACATTGAATGGCTTTATATGCATATATACATAGACTACTATTTATGACAGACATTTGTAAAATGTACATATGCTCTTTTGTACCCCAAATATGTTTACAAATTATGATTTCCATTAAGTTTATAGTTTATAAAAAGTCTAAAATAATTTCATTCAGTAAGACAAATTACACCAGATGTTTAATTATCTCGATCGCATTTATTATTGTATACAAAAACTTAAATAGTACAATTTTAAAATGTTTACAATGTTTGCACACCGTACATTGTTTCAGGTAGTTTGAGTCACTGTGGCAAATAACGACGACTGCAGGGGATATTTTAGTTCGGTTGGAAAACGTCACACCCTCTATAGTCTAACTGTTTAACTGTTATACTTCATTAATTGGTTATATTGAGAAATGCGCCAAGTCAGGTCCTTAGACCGCACCTTTGGATATATATATATTTGTTTTTTTTCTGGTGAAAAGTTGTGGATTATGGTCCATGAATTTCCATGTTGCGGCTTCTTCAGACACATTTGACGTGATACAATTATATACCCTACAACAGTGGTCTTCAAGTTATTACACTGATTTCGGATACCCAGTTTCATTTTACCAATTAAATTGCACGTCTTCAGCATGATTTAAAAAAAACTAAAGTATTTTCTGAAGTGACTCAAAGTTGGTTAATTGTTTAATGTAGCCTACAAAATCTGCTCTGAAAAATTTAACGGAAATCTATTAAATTACTAGCGTCAAAGCATTAGGCAAATTTGCCTCAACCAGGTAGAAAGGTGTATTATCGTCGACTGGACCAGGTGAAGCAGTAGCATAGCCTATAGGCAATAATTACAGACAAATAAGACAGTCATATTTTTGGCTTTGATGTTATAGCCTGTAACAAACACGTTTAGTTTGATGTAGGCTACATTGTTGTCTGTTATGTAGTCATTCAACTGTTGTCTATTCGACAGTATTCGACAGCTTTCCCTCTCGTTGCCGAATGGAAAACTGTACGGACTAGCCCACTTCCTAGTTGACTTGTTTGTACACCGTATGTTTGAATAAAGGGGGCAATGAATCGTGTAGTTCTATTTAAATACATTAAAAAGCCATAAAAAAGTCGATGAAACAGGCTTTCCCTTAATTTAAATGTGCACGCTTTCTTTTTTCCCCAAGTCGCTGCTAAAAGGTGTGATCTGTCCGTAGTGTTACTTGATTAGAAAAATTGTTTGTCGAGGTATAGGCTAGTGAGAATAAATCGCACTATTATTCTTACCTTTCTTAACTTTCCCGACTCGTCGACCTCCTTCTCGAGCGATGGAATCAGTATTAGGATCATAGGGGATATTTTGGGGATCAGCGTTATGCTTCACACATGCAGATACCAAACGGTTCGGTTGACAACTGGCGACTGTGCACTCGCGTGTACTCCTCCTGTTGCAGCCCTCTCTCACTTCTCTTAATTGGATAGAATAAACCTATACAAGGGAAGCTCAAACTGGGAACGAAGAGAAATGACAGTCATAACTTAAACTATGATTCGAGGTTGATGAATAAATGCCGATTCTTTATACTGATGCCACACAGATATCCCTGATCACTTATATCCCTTTGTAAGGCTTCTTGAAATCAAATTTAGGCTATTTGATTGTGAAACAAACTGAGTCTAAATTGATATTTTGACTCTTGTCTTGAGTCCGAATTAATTTTTATTTGGATGGGTGGACGGGATCTGAATCATAGTTCAGTTAATTTACCAATTAATTAGGCTAAATGTAGCCTAATTAAGACTGGAGTTATGAGCTACAACTGTAAAAGTATGATGTAGCCTAGGCTACTTTCTGATCTAGTTCCATAAACAACCGAAATGGTTTCACTTCTTAAAGTAGCCTTAACCACGAGGTTAATGTTACCGAAATAAGATCTTCCATGTTAAAAAAAAACATTTTTTTCCTCAAATAAAAGTTAATAACAACAAATTCTTCACACATTTTGTTGTTATTGTTTCTACACTAGTTTTTTTTTTTCTCTCTTACTGTTATTAATTTGTTATTACACTATTATGTTATTACACTATATTATGACACAGATTACACTGTTACACTGACGCTGGGAAAGGAAGGAGTGAAGTACTTCAGTAGATTTTTCTTGTATCAGTACGGTACTTCACTTTTTTCTGTACATTTTTTACTTTCACTCCGTATATTTTTTACACAAATATCTATACTTTTTTTCTTCTTACTCTTTCAAGCCAGACTCGTTGCTTTAGTTTTATTCTGTATTTGGTGACATGATCTCTCTCCTCTCACTGTGTGTGGATTTATTTTTCCTTTACCTTACTAGTAATGGCTACTTAAGAAAAGTGTTTCTTATTATAAAGGTATGTTATGGATGAGACGGAGGGAGTTAGCAATGTTGACATGACTGAGAATAGAGACGTTCCTGATCATCCATGGCCATATATGAGGGAGATGTTCGAAATGGTCAGGGTCATAAAGGATTCCTGTCGAATGCGCTGCATGTCTATAGTGTCCTTTGTATTAATGTATTATTATGATGTGAGGTCCAGTTACCAGCGTGACACTAAAACAGCTAGTAGTAATGGCTACTTTTTACTTAAGTATATGTCAGAGCCCACACTTCTTTACTTTAAAAGTGTAATCAGTACTTCAACTTTTACCAGTCTTTTTAAACACTAGTATCTGTACTTCTACTTGAGTGTAGGATGTGTGTACTCATGCAGGTAACCTCACATTGTCAAGTTCAATAAACACCAGGAGGGACCAAAGAGAGTTGAACTACAAATTATATTTTATTTTAAGCAATATTGGCAGTGTCATTGTGAAAAGTAAAAAAAGATCTGACCTTTGATACAGATCTCTGCTATTTTTTGTTGTGTCTAATCTCCCAATTTGTCAATTTATGAAAACATTGTGATTTTACAGACTGTAACGTTCAATACAATTTCAGTCGTCGGTGAGCCTCTGATTAAATATCTGGAGGTCACTAGACTAGAGTGGTTTCATATCAACTGTGATTTTAGAGTCAGTTCAGTTCACCTAGTGACTGATTGGCTCTCAATAAGGGACATGTTTTGAACCCATCCGTAAGGTACAACTATAAGAAATATATCTATACTAAGTCAACAACCTGTACATGTACAGTACGTTAGAACTCTATATCCATATTTTCTACAAGTTTGCATTCTTTGTGAAATCAGAGAATAATAGTTGTAATCCTTGGCTCTGTGCCTTTGTAGATGGTTGTTTGATCAAATGAGGATCAAATAATGTGTCATTACATTTTGAGTTGTCCATCCGTATTTGGAAAAGTCTGGCTAATCAACAACCACTGACATAGCCAAGTAGGCCAACATCATTAAAAAGAAAAAGCATCACTTGGTAAACCAGGGCTAACAATGTCTGTTACAGATAGAAGACTCCAAAAACAAGTAAAGGGTTGGGCCGCATGGCGATGCAAAGGAAGAATCTAACCCTTTAAAAAGCAAGACAGATATTAGAGAAAAAGAAGCTACAGACTAGAAATGACAACATCCACACAGGACTTTCCTGCTTTCCACCTATTGTGTTTTGAATGCAGTGAAGAGGGTGTGTGTGTTGGAGGTGAGGTATTTTGAACAACCATGGAGTTGTGTTGACAACTATTTTGTTTTTGTAAGTTCTTCCACAACTGCAGTCAAACTGTTCTGAGTGGTGGCTGTGTTAACTGTGGGGCTGTTTAATGTGAAACTTGTTTAGCACTGAACAGTGATATTAATCATATCAAAAACAGTCTGAATTTAACCCAACATGGAACAGCTTGTCTGTTTGTTATGTCTCTCAAATGATGCCGAATGGCTTCAGGCATCAGCACCTACTAAATATATGAAAAGTTCAGACATCTAATGACTCCAGAGTAAGAGTCCTCTCTCCACCCAAGACTTGGAACATGACCAATGCTTGATGCATGGCAACCGTTTTCACACCCTACATATCAACTCAGAAGTGTCTCTTGTAGCACTGTGTTCATGGGGTTGAACCTGCAGATCTTTTTTTAAGGAGTAATTTCAAAATCAGTGCTCCATAAAGAGCTTGATAATTAGATTAGGTCCCACTTGAAACCTCCACACACTGTACATCTGTGTGGAGATGACCTAGATGTAAACAATATGCAGGGCAAATGTGTAAGATCTCTGGATCGAGCAACGCCCTAAACCCAGAGAAAACGGACTTGTGTAATCATTCACTACATTTATAAAGACACATAAACACCTTGCAACCAGACGTATCCACACCCATCGCACAAGAGCTTAATATTTGTTTATCCAATAAGAAAATATATGTGGCAAGTTAAATGAAAAATATACAATTATTAATACAACAGTTAGTGAAGAGTTATATATATATATTTTTTAGGGTGATTAAAAACGTGATTGTAATATAGGGTTTCCCTTTCCAGAACATCCTCAGGTTCTATTCATGGTTTATAGAAGAGAGGTCAACTGTATGAAAAAGGCAACCTCCTGTGTCATTTTAAACTTCCATCTAAAGGTCTGGAAAAAGGCCAAATCATGCAATCGCTTTCGCCTCTGGCAAGAACGCCTCCCAGTACTTTATCAACTAAAACAAAGAAGAAAAAAACATTTTAAGGGTTATATTACATCCTGATGTTCCCAACCTCGGTTGGAGATGTTCACTATATTACATCCATCCTTACAGGGTTTTTTTTTCCTAAAAAATATTGCTGATGTATGCAGTGAATATCTCCAACCGAAGTCAGGATTATTATTACATTTTTAATTTTGTTTATGACAATGACCAGGAAGTCACCTGTTGCTGAGACGTAAGAAGAGACTCCAGATATTTGACAATCAGTCTTTTGAAATCTCTGGCTTTCTCTTTCTGCAAAATAAAAAAAACATGGAAAATGATACATTTGCGATGACTTACTAAAAAGATAAATAAGGACTATTAGTACTTCCTATTTCTTCCACCCAGGCAACAAAGAAATGCAGAAAAATGTAATCGTTGGAGTTGTACCTCAAAGCGGAGGACTTCCTTGCGGACAGTAGCAGACACTCTGTCAAAGTCTCTCTCGTACTGAGTCACCTTGGCTTCCCACTGTATAACACAAGTTGTGAACTCTGAGTTTTCATCTCATGAAAACGTGACGGCCACTTTCTCTCTCCCTTTCTTTCTTACTTTCTCCCCTCCCCCTGTACAGTCCTCATCTGTGTTTTGTCCTATCATCACATGTAGAACATATGCAAAGACTGTAAGTCTTGAGATTTGACCTTGCTGTGTGTGTTTAGATAAGGTTCTGAATCCTGTTCAGGGGTCGTGCTTGTAAATCAAGCTGGAGGAAATACTCTCGACTAATTTCTGGATGACTCAGCAACATTTTCACCTCAGCTACTACTTACTATGCAACAAAGTGGAGTTTATAATGCAGACATGTTTTCCTTTGTTAATCCAGCAAATTGCAGTCGGCTCTGTAATAGTGAATGTCATCTTTATTTCTGTTTGGGTCTTTTCCCATTATAGTGCTTCGTGTCTGGTTTTTGACCTTCGTATAAATCTACTTTCTGACTGACTCAGACCTGGTAGGATATCTGCTTTGTACCTCTGAGATCTCTTCCTTGGCCTGCTGCAGCTTGTCGGGCTTGTTGGCCCACAGGAGTTTGGCTTCAGTCTCACGCTTCTTCTGCAGCATGTTTTGAGCATCCTGCCAGCGTTGCCACACTTTCATACGCTGATCAAAAGATGCCTGTGGGACACAGATGAGACTGCCTGCTAACTGCACTGTAATAAGAAAGCAGTCCTACTTCGCAGGAAGGCAGGAAAACGTTTCTAGATTTGTCTTGTTTTAATCTCTACGGTTACGACATCCGTCACCCTCACCTAAAACAATCCAGCAACATTAGCTTTAAGTGATCAGTAACTGCACACGGACACTGGTGAGCTGTTTGTAGTTTGTCTTTACCCTGACAGAGCCGAGCAGACGGATGTAGTCGGCTAGCATCTCGGCGAAGCCAAACGAGTCGTTGGAGGCCTGATCCTGGTGGAGCTGCTCCATCTTGTCTTCCACCTCAGCCAGCTGAGAGAGGGCGCGGGACAGGGCCGTGTTGTCCTCAGAGCTGCCCAGCATGGCCACGCTCTTGGCAAAGCCAGCCGTGTTCACAGACAGCTCTGTGGCATGAGGACAAGAGAGAAGAGGAACACACGCTCTGCTACTAGCCATGTTCCACTTGGAGTCATCTCCTGTCAGGTGGGCAGACTATAACCCCTTCATCCCCTCAATATGATTGAACTGCCCCCCCCCCACCCTCCCATGACCACACCCCTGCATAGAACACCCCCCTCCTATAGAAATCACAAAAACGTGAATGGAGTTGATGAATGACTAACCTTTCCTGTGGTTAACCAGAGACTCCACCATGACATGAAGCTTCCTCAGCTGCTGGTCCTCAGTCTCCACCTCCTGCAGCTTCTCCTCAAACCACTGCAACCAAGACAGACCAACATCTCAAACCACTGCAACCAAGACAGACCAACATCTCAAACCACTGCAACCAAGACAGACCAACCTCTTAACAGATACACTGTTTTGTTCTTAACAGATATACTGTGTTTTAGTATTTAGGGCAGGGATGATCAGCAATAAGGGCTTTTGTTTGAATTATGCAGTATCACTTATAAAAATATCTTCCTTGTAAATTTACAAAAATGTCCCCGTTCAAACCCTACTCCCATGTAGCCTCATTAATGAATGAGCAAATTAATCACTCGTTTTATGATATCCTATAGCTTATTCCTAAGCAAGCACACCAAATGTGTTTATGTTCAAAGTCCTGGGAGCTCTGAATGATTTTTCACTTCACGTACCAGAACACCTCATGTACCAGTACACCAAATTCAATTAAAACACAATTAGGCTGCATATCACCTTGATCTTTGAAAAGGAGTACTCACAACATCCGATTCGTTCATCTTGATGGTCATCTTACTGACAGCGTCAGTGGCCTTAGAGATCATCTTAAGGAACCCAGCCCCACTCAGAGCTTGGGTGCTCACCGCTCTGGGCAACTTCAACACAAACACAAAACACTTATTATGTCTCTGCTTGTTACTCAACTGATTTTGTAATGTACCAAGAAGAGGCCTGTGAGTACTCATAGTAAAATGTGTTTTATGATGATATTCAGAAATGATTGAATGAGGAAGAAGGACAGGTTCTCTTATATTTTGCCGTAACTGTCAATAGAAATGTGTTCAACTGACAGCCCTAGTTAAGTAAACATAACAGGTTTCAGATCACCTGCTCACCGCTCCCAGTTCTGGGATCACCTAACTCCTATTGGTAGTCTGATAAAGACTTCTACTGACAGGGCCTAACCCTAACCCTACTGACCTAAATACTTCTTTAGTTCGGAGGGACTGAACATATTTCCCCAAAATGATCTCAATGACAATTTAAAATGGACAACACAATTAACACCATCTCACTTTTATGGACCAAGTGATGCAAACCTGTACCCAAACTTGTCTTAGTACGGAAATATGCATCACTTACCTCCTCCCTCTCCAAGAACTCTCTGACATCAGGGTCCTGTAGCAGAGATGGGTGGCAAACTACCCGCTGCAGATACCTGAGAGGTGACCAAATACAAATAAAAAGTTTTCATCTAGATAACCAGTGAAGGACCATTCTTAGTATCCCCACACAAAACATGAATAAAAAAAAACATAAAAAAGGTCCACAATGGCTGTAGTCAAGGTGAAGCTACAGGTTTCCTTATGATGTGGTAAATTTAGAAAAGAAAACTTCAGGGTTTGTTGAGAAGGCCCTACCTCTCCAGAGCCGCTCTCCTCCTCTCCACAAACTCAGCGGATGAAGGGTCCTCTTTCCCCACCTTCACCTTCGTCATGCCTGAAGACACAAGTCAGGACCATCAGAAGACAGACATGTTTCAACTGAGACATCCTACAGAGATGGTTCCCCCCCTCACCCAGGAGGCTCTTCTCTGGAGGGGGGGGCACGATGAAGCCGTTGTGGGCATGCTTCTCAGAGAGCTTCTCATACAGGCCCAGGAAGTCACTGAAGCGCCTGCGCACTGTGAACGTCTTGCTGCGGAACATGGGAAGGGTGGTCTGGAGAGGAAAACAAGAGCTGTGACCTCAAATCCTGGAATATATCTTCAACAAACTAACAGGAAATGTTAAATGGTCGAATTAAACACCCCATCCCTAACACAAATTAATTTCGGTATGAAACAGTATTATCTCATTTCAACACTATTGGAGCCAATAAGGTTTACCTGAGTGGATACTTTGTAGCCCATGTATGCATTCATGCCATCTCCTGTAAAATGACAGAAAATAATTGAAACATGGTTTAAAGATAGGTGTAGATAGACTTTTGTTAATGTGTATATTTCCTTTTCCATGGGATTAATTAAGTACCTACCAACGATTACTACCCTTGGGTACATCCAAAACATTTAGAGATCATTTCAAATATGTTCACCAATTGTATGGCCAAAGCTGCATATTCACCAAGAGAGAGCTCAAAGGCATAGACTACTTATTGATCTTACCCACTTTCTCTGGGTTTGTTATAGAGATATTAATCTCAAATTTGTCTTCACTTTCCTCCTCCTCCATCTGTGAGAAAGAACATAAATGAAAGGCTTGCATATAAAAGTATCTTAATTTACAGGTTTTATTGCATATCCTGTGCACATCTTATGATTTGTATAAAATGTATTTATTTAAGAGCTACTAATACACAAAAGACAACTATAATTCCAAAACCTCAAGATAGAAAAGCTAACAAGATGCCAATCAAACACAGATGATATAAAAACATTCAAGGCAAATACAAATATAAAGGCTCATGATGGTTCTCTACCTCCTCCTGGGCAGTGGTCTGTGCTTTGGACACACTGGCTGTGGCAAAGAGGGAGGGTGCAGACACAGTAGGAGCCACCGTCTCCTTCTGTTTCCTCTCACCTCGAGGGCTGTCCAAAGACAGCTCCACTGTGGCTTCTGAAGAGAGAAAAGATGAACACAATAAAGACAAGGATGCAAGTCCACCCTTTGCCACACACTGCACTTGTGCTATGCTGGAGCTTTATTCTGAATGCACACATAACCTGGAACTTCCCATGTGTGTTGGATTGTTAAAGTACTTGTTTTATATTTGCATGCTTTTCACTTCTCATTATGTAGACGTTGTGTATTGTTATAGCGCACTGTTGTTAATTGATCAGTGGATCATTGATCGAGGACAGACCTCTTCAGCACACTGACGTTGACAGTCTTGTTGTGTTCTACAGATCATAACATCTAACTGGCAAGAGTACCAACCTGCAAATATATCTGTTTCCTCATCAGAATGGACTCCATTGGTCTTGGAATTGGCACTGCTGCTGTTGACAGCACTAACAGAGACCGAGGACAGGCCTTCCTCTGCGAAGAGGTCAGCGGCGTCCTGGGTAAAGCTATCACTCAGAGGCCCACTGATATTACCAGCTTTAGTCTCCACTTTTTTTCTGGGTTCCTCACTTATTGTAACATTTGCTGATTTCCTTGAGGTTCCACCTATTGGTTCATTGAAAAGTTCCTCATCAGGGTCATTAAATAAACTTGTTTTCTGGGGCTTGATTAGGTTCTTCTGTAATGGTTCAGTGAACAGATTGCTTGCTTCATCGTCAAATAAATCACTTGTTGTATTGGAAGTTGGGTGTTTCTTGACAGAGTTTTTTAGTGACAGTTCAGCAAAGAGGTCATCCTCAACCAGATCTCCTGGGGCCTCACTATCTATGTTCATACTCACTTCTGTGATCTCACTGACAGACGGAACCTGAATGTTGTCAGCTAGTGGGTCGTTTTGAGGAGCTGGTCCACTCAATGCCTCAGTGACTGCCTTGTCAATGTCATTTTGTGGTATGTCATCAGTGTCAATTGCTGGTTCACTGTTACCTCTTTGTGGTTTTACTAAACCTTCAATGTTCTCAGACAATTCAGTAACATCACTTTCTGCTTCTGTAAAGTCACTTGGTTCTTTAATTTCATCTTTTTTTACCTCAACACCTGTCTTTTCATCCGGTTTTTTAATCACATCTTCAGACAAGTCAACAATGTCACTTTCTGACTCTATGTCACTTGGTGCTTCAATTTTGTCTTTTGGTACCTCAATAAAATGTGTCTTTTCGTCCGGTTTTTCAATCACATCTTCAGACAAATCAACAATGTCATTTTCTACTTCTGTAATGTCACTTGGTTCTTCAATTTCAGCTTTTGTTACCTCAACAACGCCCGTCTTTTCGTCAGGTTTTTCGATCACATCTTCAGACAAGTCAACAATGTCATTTAATGAATCCGTAATATCACTTGATTCTTCAATTTTGTCTTTTGGCACCTCAATAACATCTGTCTTTTCATCAGCTTTTTCGATCACATCAACAATGTCACTTTCTGATTCAGCACTGTCACTTGGTTCTTCAGTTTCAACTTTCAATAGTCCCCCAGCATCTGTGAGATCACTGATAATGTCATTGGTTGGTGTATTGATGAGAACATTCTCAATTTGGCTGACATGCTCGGGTTTGGCATCACTGAACAAGTCGATAGTTTGGTCTTTTATAGAACTGCTGGGTTGTTTAAAAATGTCACTTTCTGCTGCTGCAGGATCATTTTCAGCATCCAATGGGTTGCTCTGTACATAGAAAAATAAATTATTAAAATCTGGCTGTCAATTAACAGTCAGAAAAATATGAAGTGTGAGCATCTATTGGTACAACATTATAGATATTTTGCAGACAGGTGTATAGACTCACTCTTGGCCTATTTTCTTTCCAAAACATAACTTAAATTAAAAGAAAAGGAGCTACAGAAAAGTATCAGTCACATTCTATCAACTTAGTTATGTTTTCAGTAATGAAAAGTTTGTGTTAAACAATTTCAGATTTCATTTGGAAATGACTATAAAATCTGGCGTCTGAACTTTGACTGTTGATTTTAAGAAAAACATCCTGGTTGTGCTGCAGGTGGCCCCACACTCACATGACCGGAGGCTGAGCCAGCCTTTTCAGCAGCAAAGGACAGGGGTTACTTGGGTATGCTGCAAACTTAAGTACCAACATGAGACTATTTTTAAAATTGAGATTTTGTTGCAAGTTTACACATCACACAGCTCTGCCTTTAACACAGCCAGAACAAGTGAACTAGGAAAGACCAACAGGCTGAAGATACACTGCCTTTGTAAATTGAGTTATTTGGTGTGTAGACTAACGTTTAAATTTTTTCGGGGGAAGGGGGGGCGGTTGTATAAGACAGCAATTTGATGACCCGCAAACTACTCGATTCCATACCTAGCCATAAGTCTCCCCTCCATACAAGCCGAACCCAGCATCATTATTATTATTTTTTGGGATCAGTTAAAGGTCAGCTACCCATATGGCAGGGTAAACAACAGCAGAGCTACGTATCACAAGGCAGTAGCAGCAGCCTAAACAGGACAGGTCAGAGTACGGGACAAGTTAATTTATGAGTGTGTCGCCTAATTTATGGGTTTAATGCTGTTCAGACTTCTTTCTAATGCTGGCTGGTTAGTTCAGCAGGCTAAATTACAGCACACAACAGCAGATAATACGTTGTTGCAGACAAACGACAGAGAAGGTTAGGCTCTTGGCTGCAAGGGCTAGTCAACTTCAGACGTTAGCTACGTACTTGTTACCTAGCTAGTGACTGTGATAGGCTAACCAGCTAGTCGGCTGGTAGAAATGAAATACACTGCATTGGCACGAGCTTAATTTACAGATTTATTAGCTGACTAGCTCTTCACAAGCGGGCCTTGTACTGGTACTACTAGGAAGTGGCTAGCTAGCTAACTTTTCCTGTAGTCTTGGATTGCTCAGACAGTAGCCTACTACTTTCTTACTAATCGTTTTAATAATTTGCTAGCTGGCTAAACATATAATTAGATTCACTAACACTGACCGAGTCAAGAAAAATGTCTTCTCCGTCATCACTGTCTTGGGCACCAACTTCTTCAGTCTCAAGTTCTTGATCCTCGGACTCTGGAAAGGGAGGAGGACTACGCTCTGAACTAGTCGCCATCTTCATACATAGGTTAGCAACCTAGCTATTAGCTGAAACTGACTGTGGTTGCAAGGAGCGAAATGCCAGGTTTCAGCACAGGATAAGGAAGTCAGGTTAGAGGTGCATTCAGAGTCGGGATGAATAATGCATTTCTAGCTAGCTATGAGGGGCCAGTTTTCATCTTCAACACAGCGACAATAACATACTGCAAACGTTACAGGCAATGGCACGGAAATATTTTAGTTAAAACTAGGCTACTAAGACTGTGAATGCACCTGTCGCATTCTGACTAGTCCTACGACAACATTCACGCAAACAATATTTCAATTTCCAATCTATGAGAATACTGCTATGTTAAAAACTCATGTTACTAATATAATTACAACTATTTCACAATTAATGATTATCAATTATATTTGGTAACCAGCTGATGATCAGTATTTGTTTATCTAATCATATATTAATATTAAAGCTCTCCTAGTGCTGTCTTGACGGCAGCTAATCTTACGCATCATACAAAAACTAACACACTCTTGAACATAGCTCCTGATCATGTGGCACAAACGAGGACGTGTTGCTTAATGTGTAATGAACGTAATAATCTAACTATATGATTTATTCAGGCTACTGCTATTCACTTGATTTTGTATGATTGTTATTTACATGTGCATTCTTCCCCGTAAGATCTTAAGGTTTTTCTGGTATGCACAACTAGCTCGACATAGCATAGCTGGCAGACATATCAGACTGCTAGCTATCAAGCTAGCTAGCGTTACGTATTGATGTCTCGTCGCATTCATGGAGAGTCTGGCGATGCAGCTGCACGGGAGCCACTACTCTTAGGCGACTTATATCCATCGAGCCTCGACTCCGACGAAGGTAGCTAACTTGCTAGCTAGTAAAGGTAGTCACGCACACCAGCTAGCTCTAGCTATCCCCCAAAGTCGTATCTGATCATTAGGGCTGCACATACTGCCAGTCACACAACTACACAGTGCTACCTGGGCTGAAATCAATAATTGGTAATTGCTAGAGCAACATTCCAGGGCCAACAACGATGGGCCTTAGTTCATAAGTGACCTTATCTTGTCAGGGTGGTTTGCTTGAAACTTAAAACTGATGTTTATATGTCTCTAAAGATACTTAATTGAATTAAATGCCCAATATTCAGCTATTTCATTAATTTACCATTAATCCTTTAATTCTTGTTGGTAAGATACAAACTAGTTGACTGAAAGTAAAAGTTTTGTTTTGTGTGTGTGTTTTTTTTTTTTTTTATGTTAGGAGAAATTATTTTAGAAAGTAGCGCCAAAGATGCTGCTAATGTGGAGAGTGCACACAGAAAACTTTCATATGAGGAAGCCATCGAGGAAGCAGGTAAAGCAAAAAAAAGTGTTTTTTTAAATCAAATATTCACCGTTGTTTACCCTCCCGAAACGGAATTGTCTCCTTTTCCCTGTCATAGGTTTTGGTTTGTTTCATGGCCTCTTGTTGGTTGTGTGTGGCTGGGCCAACGCCAGTGATGCGGTTGAGATATTATGCGTCTCCTTCCTGTTGCCAACTGCTCGTTGTGACCTGTCGCTCAGCTCCTCAGACATGGGTCTATTGACCTCCAGTATCTTTTTAGGTACAGATCTCTGCACCACCTTGTCCATGTGTTTGGGGTCCACACATTTATTTGTCATTCATTCAGATTAATTGTCCACAGATGCTGGTTTGTAATTTAACTCCATTACAATTTGCACTTGCACAAAGCACTAACCCTTAACTCCAAGCGCAAATCTGACCACCTTGCATGTGAGTGTGGAATAGCTCATCAGCACTAAAAGGAACGACGTTGGAGGTGTTATCCTTTTTAAAATTCCTTACAACAGTGGTACCCTTTAGATTTGAACATCAAAGGCATTGAGATTGTCGGTATTGATGTCTGCTTCTCCCCTTCACAGGAATGATGGTTGGTGGGTATGTGTGGGGTTACCTTGCTGACCAGAGGGGGCGCCAGAGAGTCTTGGTGATCTCTTTGACTGTGAATGGGGTTTTTGGGGCACTGGCTAGTCTGGCCCCATGGTTCTGGCTATTCCTCATTCTGCGGTTCATCAGTGGTGTAGGGTAAATATTTCATTACAGTTGGTGGTTGTCGATCATTAGTGTCAGCTATACTGGGATACTTTTACTCTACAAAACAAAGAGGCAGTCCTTGAGACCAGTAGGTTGCTGATGTATTGCTGGTGTGAATACCA
Organism: Hypomesus nipponensis; assembly: GCF_054491055.1. NCBI lineage: Eukaryota > Metazoa > Chordata > Actinopteri > Osmeriformes > Osmeridae > Hypomesus > Hypomesus nipponensis. The sequence goes on from NC_140374.1 coordinate 22,880,890, forward strand.
GCTCTGTTTGTGATCCGATGTTTCCCTGTTGTTCCAGGGTGGGAGGTTCCATCCCTGTCATATTCTCCTACTTCTCTGAGTTCCAGCCGCGTTTGAGGAGAGGGGCCATGATCAGTGGACTGGCCACCTTCTGGATGGCAGGAAACATCCTGGCAGCAGGTTAGGGTGGAGACCTTCCCAGCTGGGGTTTTAAACACGTGTACATCTAGCTTACAAATATGTGTACATCTAGCTTACAAACACGTGTACATCTAGCTTACAAACATGTGTGTGTATTCTTCAAGGTCTGGCGTGGCTGGTTATTCCATGGAGCTGGGCACATTTCCCTTTGGGCTCGATGGATTTTCAGAGCTGGAGACTTTTCGTGGTGCTGTGCTCTGTCCCCAGCCTGTCGTCTGCTCTCATCTTCAGGTTGGCCATGCCAGAGAGCCCCAAGTTCCTCATGGAGGTACACCCTGATGCATTGCCGCAGCACAGCTTCCTCAAACTGACTGTTTTTGTCTGTTTCTTTTTCTTTGTCACAGTAACAAACCTTCTTCTAGCAGTACTGATATTGCATTACATTTAATGTTCTCTTTCTTATAAAATTGTAAGGTAGAGGTGACTTTTGAAAACGGCTAAAATGTGCAGCATACCTGTTTAGATGTTTGGATGGAAGTCAAGCTTTGACCCTGGATAAGTGTTAATCTGGTCTGTCTTTGACCCTGGATAAGTGTTAATCTGGTCTGTCTTTCCCAGGCAGGCCAGGAAGCTGAGGCCCTACGAGTCTTTAGGTTCATGTTTGCTCTGAACAATCGACATTGTCCCAAACCCTTCCCAGTGAGTGTATATAAATCCTTGGTTACTACATTCCTTCAGTGTCTGGGTTTAAAATATTGAAATATTTTACATTTCTACCTGTAAAATCTTATATTCACAGATAGCTGGTCTCCAAGTCCCTCCGCCACAGAGGAAGAACAGTGTGGACACTCAGGGACCTGGTCCTCTTTCTAACTTGCTCAAAAAGGTAAGGACACAGCTGCACAGCACACACACACACCCCCTCTGGGTTTAGAAGAAAGGTTAAGTAAGGAGGAATGACAACATTTACTGTTGTAAGACAACTAGATATTTGGATTTTATACAGCTTTCAGGTTGTGTTGTTGTTGCCTGCTGCAGGGCCTGAGTCCAGTTCAGCAGCTGTTTAAAGCCCCACTCAGGGAGAGGAGCACAGTCCTGCTCATCATATTCTACTGCATTTCATTTGGGTGAGTATCAGTAATATCAGTAGTGAGTATCAGTAATATCAGTAGTGAGTATCAGTAATATCAGTAGTGAGTATCAGTAATATCAGTAGTGAGTATCAGTAATATCAGTAGTGAGTATCAGTAATATCAGTAGTGAGTGTCAGTAATATCAGTAGTGAGTATCAGTAATATCATGTCAAACCGTTTAGGACCCCCAGCACCTCTGTCCTGTGATAAGCCAAATTAAAAGAATGAAAAGAATAATACTTCTACTTATCTTGAACTTGTGTTTGCCCAGACGGTCAGTCAAAAAGAGAAGGTTTGGGTAGCTGAGGACTACAAGAACAACAGGGTTATGTCAAGCATGCATTAACACGGTCTTTCCTCTTCTGTAGGTATTATGGTCTGTGGATGTGGTTTCCAGAGTTGTTCAGAAGAATCGAGAATGGAGGTTCTCCTTGTGCCAATGTCTCCCGCTCCCTAACACAGAACAACCACAGCTGCTACCCAGTCCAAACGGCAGGTAGATCATCCAAACAGCAGAACCAGTCAAAACAAAAGGCAGCTAACCCAAACCCTGTCTCAGTTTTGGTCTTGTTGTTGCCTTGCATCTTTTTGCTCTTAACATAATACGTTGATATGTGCTATTTAATCAACAGGGGGTGAATTAAACACACTATTACTTCAGTTGAGGAAAATATATTCAAATATTGACCAATGCAGTGTTTTTGTAATTCAAATATCTGTAATCTAAAAGTGATGGTAGTGGACAAATGTAAGATGATCCACAAACTTTAAATCCATTTGATGTTATTTGTGACAAAGTATTTCTGACTTCTTTCAGTGTACAAGGAGGGATTTATCACTGCAGCATCAAACCTACCAGGGAACATTTTCACCATTCTTATGATGGACACCATTGGAGGAAAGACCTTACTTTGTAGGTTTGTTTTACACAGTTGAATATTAGCAAGTAGAAATGTAGTTAAAATTTGAATGTGTGTGTGTGTTCTAGCCTGCAGTCTCCTGCTCTCCAGCCTTAGTGTGTTTGCCATTTATGAAGTGAAGACCAAAACTCAGAGTCTGCTGATGTCCTTCCTGTTCAGTGGAGTGTCTGTGGTAGCCTGGAATGCCCTGGATGTGGTGGGCACTGAGCTGTACCCCACACACATAAGGTACCAACCTTCTAACCATCAGCCACTGATGTTTTTTACCGTTTGTCTATTAAGTCAAGTCTGATCTTGAGGCTCGAGACATTTCTTTCTTGGCAGGTCTTCTGCTCTTGGCTTCTTCACCGGAGTCGGCAGAGTTGCAGCCATCATGGGTAATGTAGTCTTTGGCCAGCTGGTGGACACCGACTGTGCAGTTCCTGTGTTGCTGGTGTCGGCCCTGCTGCTGGTTGGAGGGATAGCTGCTCTCCGCCTTCCCAGGACCAGGCAAGCAGAGCTCACATAGGAGATGACACCAGAAGGCTGGATGCTAAACTACAGGCTGAACATTTCTGGAATTTCTAAGGAAAAGTAGTGTGTATGTATGAGGAAATTCTTGAGATGTGACACTAAAGGCTTCATAAAGGTATACAGGAGTCATACTCTGGTCATCTGGTGGGTTTTTCATGTGGGTTCTTTCTCCGGCCTCAGTTGTAATTGACCTGATTGAATCAATCCACAGGGTGGATGATTAGAATCAGGTGGTTTCTAACGCACATGTAAAGGATGTTCTGTGGTTCTGCAGGAACAGGGCTTCTCAGCCCTGGTCTAAAGATACCAAGTTAAGTAATGATATCATGACGCACAGTATGAAGCCAAATCACACCACTGGAACTCTGTGAAAAGAGACATTAAGAAAATGTAACTTCCAGACCTTAAATAATTTCTTGCTGAAATATTTTTACATTCGACATTAAATTATGACTACCTCATGCACAGCTGTATACTATATGTACTTTCTGACCAAAGAGGATACAGAACTTGCGTTTGAGTTTTCTTTACATGTTGTTAAGTCAAGACTACACTTAGTTCACAATAACTTTTCAATCAATTGTTAACTTGCCAACAACTTGTTAGTTGAAAAGTTTGTAAAATGCTAGTGAATGTCTTGTCTGTCCAGCTGTGAAAGAAAGCAGTCAGTCCAGCAGGCATCAGACAGATGTCTTCTGACTCCTACCCTCCACACAGAAAACACACTGTGTTCAGATCAGGATCTTTGAATGCCATAATTACATCAAGTGCTTTGACTTAGTCATTATGTCCATAAGCAACTGTACTTACGTACAGTGTACACAAGCTATTTACCATTTATGAAGTGTGGTCCAACATTTTGTATAAAATGATTGTTTTCTACAATTTGGGGTTTTTGTATACACTGGACAATAGTTAAGGTTCTTACAATAAACGCAAAGTTAGCCACTTTATGCTTAAACGTCTTTAATGTGTTTTATGTGCGCAGAACATTCACATCTGCAACAGAAACGCATGAGGTAGACAATCCAACTCAAATAAAATAGTGACCCCAGTGTTTTGTTTAATTATTAATGTTTTGACTTAAAACTGTAAAAATGGGTAAGACCCTGTAGTAAAAATTTTGAGGTATGCCACAGAACCTGCACATCCTCAAGTTTATAGCTTACATCCTAAAGGGATGCTTTACCTTACAAAGTGTGCCAGTAAAAAAACGTATCAAAAAAGGAATTCTCTGGCAGCAGCAAGTCTAAAAACAGAAAAAATTAAAAAGATTTAATTAAGAGAAGAAGCCATGTAATGTGGCTCTTTAACACCCTGCTTTGAACACACGGTGTGGAACATCTTGAGGGTAAAAAAGGAGTCCCTGATCACCACAACCTCTCCACAGCAGCTGTAAGAGTGTGTGTGGGGGGATATCATCGTGGTCAAAGTGAAAACTCTAAAGTTGTTTGGGACCACCCCGCTCCTCTGTGTACAATGAGAGTGGCTACAGAGGGGTTCAGCTCAAGTTCACCCTTTTCTGGTTCTTCATGATGGGCCTGTGGCAGCACAGCACATCCATGGAGTGTTGCCAGTGCCAGCAGGTGCGGCAGTAGTACTTGAAGCAGGCCTGGCCGGTCCAGCACAACCAGAGAAGAAACATGTTGCTAGTTATCCTGGGTGGGCACCTCCACTTCCCCTTCACTGCCACTCTATACAGTGAAAGCCCATACTGCACTACTGCTTCATTACACCACCAACTGCACCATCGCCTCAGTTCAGGCTGCCCACAATATCCTTCCTCTTAAACAGGAAAACACTAAACCTCAATAAATTCCTTAAGCAATCCAAATATCCAAAGAGCTAAACAAAGATTTGTTCATGCCTCTAATAAAATTCCCATGGCAGGTTAGCACACAGCAACCACAGAGGGAGGATGTGTGTATACAGAGCTGGAGAGCTGGGTCAGGGCCAGTGGCTGGGGCTCTTACCATGTCTCTGCAGAAGAAGGACCCAGGCTGGCGGCTGCACCTCTGGCACACCGAGTCTTCCACGTAGGGATCGATCTGGACCTGTCAACACCAGAGGGGTTACATCTGTGTCTGAGCCACTCCCAGAAGTGACACTACAGGAAGCTGCTGATGCCAAAGCTGTCTCTGATTATTCTGCCACTTCTGCCAGACATTGGTATTGGTGCAGCTCATTGGTGGTTATTTGCCATGTGACGAACTCTACAATGACTTGCTCTTTTCTGAATGGGATGATGTACTGGTATTTTAAACCGTGTGTCCGTACCTTCTTGGTGAACTTTGGTGTTTTGATCTCCACAAATGCAGCGTGTAGAGACTTCAGATAGCTGCTCTGGGTACTGAAGCTCACGCGACCTGACCCTGTCAGCAAACTGGGATGAGAAATGTGTAATGTGGTGCCAATCCACAACCTCAGAGCTGCACTCCTACCTATGGGATACTTGTGTCTGTCAGTGTCGATGCCGACATAAATGACCCCTCCAAACAGGTCGTTCATGATGAGAGCCAGGGCCTCTGCATTCAACATGCCATGCAGCCCACCCACAAACACCGTCCTGCTGGGAACCAGACGCTGAGGTGGGCACACAGAATAGTTACTGTCTGCCAGCACCCAGGGTATCACCTGCACCTGCAGACACACGGTCACACCCAGGTCACGCTAAAATCAGGCCTATGGAAGATCAGTAATATGTTGCTTTGTGGGGCAGGAAGGAAAATGTTAGAGACATAGTCCACAATCAATACGTGTATGATGCATTAGCAAGTGCTAATTCTTTAGCATGAGGCAGCATTAAGAAAATATATATTTGTGTCTTCAATATTTCATTTTACTGAAAGAGTACACCTTACTTTACACAAGACAAGGAGTGCATTTCGATGAGACTCAATAAAATGGTGAAAATAATTTCCAGTCAGGAACCTTTTTGATGCGCATTTTGCGGCTGGCCATCTCAAAGTAGTACTCCTGGGAGTCCTCCGGCTGGAGCAGGCTCTGAGAGCAGGCCTTCAGCAGAGCCGCAACAGACCTCTCGTCTTCAAACATCAGGTACACATAGCCTGCAGGAGTAAAGACCAGCTTCAACCTCCACACTGACCCACACCCAAACATAGACCCAAAACCCAGAGATAGATCTACCAGAGAACCCAGGTAGGTGGTATCAAATGGGACAGCACTGTCTATACTCGACATCATCACCAGTGGCAGGTCTGACACAGTGCTCTCTGACTACACCCTGCAGTGCACTGCACCTGTGGACCCATTACCTTTGGGTGGGCAGTGTGGGTTTTTGAGGTCCTTGCCAGGCCACTCTACACTCAGGTGGCCAAACACACTGAACGTGCTGTTCAGTCTCGCTGTGGAGAAAGGAGATCCCATTCAATACACCTTTACTCATAACCTCAAAGGCAATTGAAACACTTACCATTCAATGATCTGTCCACATGCTGCACATGATCATAACACACTAATAGATTTCCATTAACAGCTGGCACATGATTTGAAATGAGAAATGTATTATAGAATACCTAATTTTGCGTTTATATATATATAAATATTTTTTTTTTACATTTATAGGTAAAAATAAAATAATCTATCGATGACTGCATAAAGAATAGTTACGGAACCCAGTGGCCCTTTACACACAAGGGAGTGATAAAGAACGTTTTCCTCCTCACCCTCAGTGGTGTCCCAAGGCAGGCCGCCCAGGAAGACCTTACAGGAGTACTTTGCGTTTCTGTAGTTTTTGGGGGGCAGTTGGCCCCTCCATGTCAGGGTGGCATCGTTCAGGGCTACAGGAGGGAGCAGCCAACCGAACAGAGACATGAAAAATCACTGAGAGAATCTTGTGTTTCAGTTACACAGCACTACACAATACACTGGTGTATTGTGATGTAGAGCACAATCTAAACTGGACCGAAATGGTGTGAACAAACACCACTGACACCTGTACTATGCACTGTGGTACCTGCACACTGTCTGTGGAGATGAGCCTCTGCCTCTATGCTGAGGGGGCGCTGAGCGCTCCCACCCTCTGGCCCGTCCCAGCTGGGCCACCCCACGGCCCGGGGCCACCGCCTGGCCCGGGGCCCCACGCTGAGGAGGTGCTGGTCCAGCTCAGGGGGGAGAGGGGACAGTGGGTGCAACAAGGAGTCCTGCTCCAGTTGGAAGGAGGCAGACAGGTCTCTCTGTCCTCCACACTTTAGTAGGGGCACCGAATGGGAGATCTGCAGTGTTGACTGAAACACACACACGGAGCTCTGATTTCAGAAACGAGATTTGAACTTGTAGCATAACATTGTTTGGCATCAACAGACTAATAACCAACAAATCAGACCCATGGCTCCATGAACATGTTAAAGGCTTAACTGCTCACCAGCAGGTCACAGAGACGCTCTGATCCAGAGCTGAACCCACTGGTCTCAGAGTCAGGCGGACTGTTAAAGCAGGTGTCCAGGGTGCAGCTCTCCGTGTGGCTGTTTGACCCACCCTGCACGACAGCCCTGCCCCCAGGCCAAAGGCTGTTCAAACCAGGATGGGGCCCCAGCTTGGTGACTGTGATTCAACACAGAATTAGACAATTGTTAGACATGATAATATCCTATTTGTTTTTCACTCATCCACATATTATGTCAAGTGTGTTCAAAGCCTTACTTGTGTAATGTATCTCCGACCACTATCTAGCAAAATTACAGCAGCACACTATTAGTATGAGTGTACGAGTGCGGAAGATACTGACTGGAAGATGGGCTGGTGAGTGAGGGAGGGTCCAGGCTGCTTCCCCAGTCAGCCAGGCTAAGAGACTCCAGTCCCATGCCCAGCCATGCTGCGGTGAACAGGCCACTCTGCAGGCCGAGAGAGGGGTCCTGATAGGACCTGGATCGAGTGGAAGGGAGACAGTTGTCCATCACAGAGGTACCAATGTCTCTCAGTTCTGTGAGGAGAAAGAGGGAAAGTAGGGCAGCATCAAAGTGAATTGAATGGAAAAGAAATGAAGATTACACCATCATACCATTAAAGGTGCTGAAGTTACCTGAAAGTGGATGGTCTGCGTTCCTCTCATTGAAAGGGGTGGTGCACAGTCCACTAGGCACCAGCGAGTTTCCCAACATAGTATTCATCCCATTAAAGATATCTGCATTGCTACTTGTTGACGGGGTTAGGGAACCACTATCCCAATGGTTAACGTGCCTTTCATCTTTCTACAGCATGGCAACAAGGTGACAAGTTGGTAGTGACAAGTTGAAACACATTAACTAAGCTATTTTTTTTTTTTTCATGTTAATTCGTCATAACAAAGAAAATTATAGCACGAAAATAAGGAACTTTAATATATATGTACGGCGGCTCGAATTCAATGTCAAGTATAAGTTTAGGTATTGTGCCGGAAAGCTAAAGATGCTAAACTAAATTTATATAAAGGGAGACTGGTTTATTCAGTCTTCGAAGAAAAGTGTAAGTTAGCAAAATGTTTACGAAGGAAAAACTGTTAAATACTTACCAGAGTGAACGCCATTTTCAAATACTCGGGGCTAACTTAACTGTCTCTTATGAGTGTAAAGTACCCAAATTAGGCATTCGTCATTGTCATAATAAGCCTAATTAAATGTTTATTTCTGTTGTTTTTTAAGTCTGTAGCAGGACCTCTATAGTTGTGTGACTGTCTTGACACTATGGCTTAGTAGTACATTAAATATAAGACAACTCTGTGTGGCTCACTGCTCTGGGCCTACAGTACTGTCCTCCAATACCTACACTGCACGCGGAGTGCAATCACGCTCTCTGTTCGTGGGAAGGGTCTAGACCTGAGGTCATTCGAATGAGAAATGTATTGGTGTATCTAATTTTGTGGAACACATTTTTATTTTATTTAAAACATTTATAGGTAAAAATAACAGAATCTATCGATGACTGCATAAATAAAATTAATCTTAAAGCGAGCTCATCTATGGAAAATTACCCGGTTGACCAATCAAAACCGCCGAAGAGGATGACCGAAGAATACGGTTATCTTAAAGAGTTACACGGACCAATTTCAGTCTGTTTTCAGAGAAAATTTGTGGGTTCATGAATCAGGATTTTGGCACTTTCTCTAACTCTCCAAGTCATACCTGAATGGACACAGCCAATCCACAACCCTTCCCTGTGAAATGTAATGGTACCACGAAAACGCACACACAGATCACGAGAATCTCCAAAAGTTATTAACTATTATGGGCAAAAAGACCTACCACCAAATAAATCCAGAAATCACTTTAGCAAAGATGTGCGAGTTTAACCGTGTGTGTGTGTGTGTGTGTGTGTGTGTGTGTGTGTGTGTGTAAAAATAATAATAAAAGATTTTGGTGTTCAGTAACGCTTAAAAAAAAAAAAGGTTAATGATCCAACTGTTTATAAACACTAAGCAGGACCTCATTTGCCAATGTACACAACACACAGTATTAAGAGTGTCAGATTACATGCAGATGTAAATAACATGCACTGGGCAAACGACTACACATTTATCCTTTTTGTGTAATATTTTATTTATATTTTCATTAGAATAATAAATAAAGCTGCAACGCTTATACACCACATTATTGCACAACCACACATGGATAACGCATTGTCTTGATATCAGACAGACATTTAAATAATAACCATTTAAAAGGTTACTCAGGTCACCCTTTCTTGCTAAATATCACTGAGAGGGAAAGCTTTTATCTTTTGAGTTAAACACTGTATTTGGTGGTTATGGACAATTAATGCAATTAAACTGTGTCATTTAAACAGCACCCTCTTGCCAAGAGGATTTAAGTGACACTAAGTTTACATTCATTAATTGTACAATGACTGCAGTAACAGTGACTGATATTTGCAACTAGGAATGTTTTACTGGCGATAATGAAAAACAATGAAGCATTATAATTTCTAAATAAATAAGTAAATAAATAGATGCACAAATGAAACAATGCAAGGGGCTGTGATTTTCCCAAATATGTCTACCTACAGACAGAGAAATTGATGTATATAGAATTAAAACTGATGCATTGGTGACCTCTCAGTGTGTTTTCAATCCTCCTCTCAAGATGCAGGTGGGATGTATGATACAAGGGAAGTTCAAGAAGATGGTTCCTAACTCAGTAGAGAAATGTGTAACATTGTTAGAGTCTATTGTAGGTTATCTACCATTTCAAAATAATATTGCACCTAAGTAAATAAAAAAGAAAGTTATTGGAAAGGCAGAACGAGGGCATGAGTGAACCGAACATGATTACCTGGGGTCCTCATTTAACATTGCCATATGTCACAGCCTCTCGGAAAACAATATTTCACATCACACTTTGGAGTGGATCATGTGCCCACACACACAGACTTTTTTCTATTTGACTGATGAAATGCATTTAAGGACATACAGTATACTGTATATATATAATTTACATACTTTTTAGTCTGCTAGTCTTCTAATTAAATAATGTCTCCATGTATGACAGTTTGAAAGATATCCAAGCTGCTAAATGACTAGTAGAGTGGAATATATTACTCTCACAAATATAACGATTCAGCATTAACAATCATATTACCAGTATTGAAATGAGGGATTGAACATCCAGTTGACAAAGGCTTGAAGGAAATATCAAAATAACGAATGACCATCTTTTCCTAGATTCTATATCCTGTCACAATATTGATCATATCGCAGTACGTTCCTGTCTGACAAGGCCTTGTGAGTTGGTATTTTTCTGCATGCTACATTCTCGCTCACTTGAAACATGGTCAACTGTCTAACGTGAGATTAAACACATACAGTATGTGCATCATTAGCCGTTCTGAAACAGGGCTAACATTATGTACTGAGAACTCAGGCTAAAGGACAAACTGAATTTCTATGCCTGATTGTCATTGCAAATTGTGCACTGCAATAACATTCTGGATTTCATGAGGACTCTGTAAAGTTGTAATTTGTTCTGGTACCCAAATGCAAAAATATGTATCCAAGTCTAGGACTCTTAAGCTCAGGTCAGGGCATGGCTGTGTATGTGAGAGATGAGACGATACAAGAGCGATAAAGAAGTAGGGGTCAACAATCCAACACCAGGGGGTCATCACTGGGTCAGAGCCTGAAGGATGTCCTTGACCAGCATCGTACCGATCACCATTTTCTCACAGTTAACTGTCAGCTGGGCAGCACCTTCCTGTCTGGCCACCACCGTGACCAGCACCAAGCTGCCACTGGTCACGGTCTTTGCTGCAAACCTGTGAGTCGGCATAGGGGGAGGAGGGACAGGAGGGCTGAGTTCAAAGGTCATAGTGTAAAAGAGTGAAATCAGAAAGACAAAAATAAAGAATAAAGCAGGCCAACAAACAAATGTTAATTGACAAGGTTTTAGCACAATAAAATTACAACATTCACTTCACTAAATTTTAAACAAAACTGTTCAAAACAACATTTTACGTAGTAAATGATGCTTGGGAGTCAGCCAAGCCCAGCCTTAGTGTTCTCTCACCTGCACTCCCTGTCAGACCCACAGGGCACACGGCCCAGGCTGGCGGCCGTGGTCACCCTCTGGACGATGGTGTGCTCCCCCTGACACCTCTCCCCCAGAATCAGCTTCTCTGAGATCTCGTTCATGCCCATCAGCTGACCTACAGCGGGGCACAACGGCACCGGTCAGTCTGGGGAGATTCACTGACATCACTGTTCAGTACACATCAAGGCCTAGGTTTAGCTTAAGATACTTGATTAATGTAAGAGGTAGCGGGGTTATGAAGACTGTGAATGTGTGTACATTTCCAATTTTCTGGGTTTTGGAAAGAAACAATGACCTTCATTTCGATAGTCTACATTAACCATTTAACTTAATGAAGTGATACATAAGAAATCTGCAATGTATTAAAGGCTATTGACTCTAATGTTGAGGGAACGTGTCAATGTTACAAAACTAGACTAATACAACGAACGGTCCAAACTATTCTCCTGCCTCAGACACACTCAGACACACTCAGACACACTCAGACACATTCCAATACTTGTCCTCACATCCAATTTTTCAGTTTATATGTATATGGTGGCAGACATAGATTTGAAAAATATCCTCTACTTGATTTCAAAATCTGATGCATGAAACTTGAAAGATGCCCCCCCCCCTCCTCAGAACAGCTCTACTTGATGGACCAGCACTTTAAACTATAAAATGACCTATACTAGACCCAACAGTGTTACGCATTCATGAGTTCAGATAAACAGTCTGCAATCATTCTGCAGAATGTGCGGTGCTGGGGGCTCATTCTGCAGAATGTGCGGTGCTGGGGCTGAGTATGAACATTAGCAGACACCCAGTGAAGCAGCGTTCCTAGTCATTCTTGCTTGGGGCTCAGTGTCAAAGCCTTCTGAGATGCGTGTTAGGTCTGGGCAGGTTGATTGGCTTGATCAGTGAACTGAAAGTGCAGAATCATTGTCAGGCATTAAAGGGAAGGATCAGCTTGAAGCAATGAGGGGAGGTAAAGGCGGGGGGAGGGGGGTGGGGGCGGAGTCTTGTGTGAGGGTGACTGAGGCAGGTGGCACACAGACAGCCAACGAGAACAAGTCTATCAAAGGAAACTTACCTCGACACCTCTCTATTGGACCAGTATCAAGAGAGAGGAACGGAGCATATGACACATATTTAAACACAAAAAACCTGGTTGACTTGATTTCAAAACCTTGGCAAAGGTTAGTAAGACATCCAGACGATGTTGATTTGGACCAAGGTTTCATGGATGATTAGGTGACAATGTTGAGATATTATGCCTACTGACTACACCAGTGTGTGTGAGAGAGGATTGGGGACGGATTGATTCTGTAAATCATTAAAAGGAAGAATGTCCCAAATATGGTACATAAAATAATATAAACAATGATCATGTATTTGACCGTTTAGGGAATCAACACAAAATGTGGTGTTAGTTTAACTGGAAAATAACAACAATAAAAAAACAACTGTGACATAAATCATGTTGTGTTTTGTATTTTGTTGCCATTCTGGTTCCTGTCCTTACCTTGTTCCTTTTTAAATGCATTCTCCGTCATGAAGACAGGCATCATCAGCTCTCCCACTGGGGGCTGGATTGACACAAAGAACTTCTTGGTGTGAGTGCTGAAAGCACACAAGAGGAGAGAGATGGTCAGCGCTCGTCTGGTGCCCTGACCTGCGGTGTTTCAGGAGCAGGACAGACAGCGTCTCTCACAAGCCTGTTGTCTCACCACAGCTGGAAGTTTGCAGCTTGCGTTGAATCGCAGAAATCAATTCCCATCACCACTGTAACAGTCTCACCAGCTGGTAGCACCTCTGAAAAAAAGTTTACAAAATCAAAATTAAATAAGAGTACAGTCTAGCTACACGTGAGCTTCAAAATAAGATGACTTGAACAATGTATTTCAAACGGCAATTAAAACAGGAAGAGAAATCCCAATTATAGAAATGAACTCTTGATATTAAATTTTGTACACACATGGACAGAATACAGTTTGCATTGCATTGATTTATTTGTGGCGGCCCACCACAATTAAAAATTGACTGCCACATATGTATAAAGTGTTTTTTTAAAATACTTTTTAACATGGCAAAAGAAAACATTATATTGTAGAGCTGCGCGCAGCGCATTGACCCGCTCAGCCCCATCTCGCCCGCTCGTGTTCTCTCTCTGAGTACAACGGGCCGACACGTCTGTGAATAACTATGGAAGCAGATCAGTGACATCATGTTTTGAATTTTGAAAGGCATTGAATACTTAATATTGACATTTTAGGCCAACACTTGACTAACCGATTTCAGTGAACTCTTTGATTCTCATGCCAGACTGTAGTTTGGCGTCTTCCACATGCAGGTTCTTGGCCTCGGTGTTGGTGCTGTTGGTGAACTGGATCTGCACGGCCACCATGTGAGGGTCAGGACTGAAAGGCTGCCGGCTGAAGCAGTACTCCACTGACAGGCCCTCACCAGTGATGCGGTGAAGCAGCTCGTAACTCCTCAGGCCTCCAGATGGGGTGATGGTCTGTGAGAGTCAGCAGAGGAAACAATCTTAAGTTTTGCTGGTCGAGATTTGACATAATCAGTTTGCTCGTCCTCGAACCCAAGCTGATGACCCACAGGACTAGTCTAGATCGTCTGGTGTTCCCTGGCTGCCCTCTCTGTGGTGTGTGTCTATCCTCTGGACATAACTGAGGGGATTAGATGATGAAAGTAAAATTCACAGAAGCAGCTGAATCACTCCTGCAGAGCTTCAGGGTTAACAGCCATGTGAAAACTTTGCCAGATCTATTACCAATGTTATGCTACACCGCCACCTGGTGGTATAAAACTATAACACTAGACACCAAGACCCTGAGATGCTTTGCCTGGTTAGCTGAAATATAGCCTATGGGAAAACCTATCTAGGGGGATGCACTGTAGGTGGCTGGTACATAACCAAGCGATAACATGAGGTATAAAATACACAACATTCTGTACACATCGTGTATGTGAATATTCTGCACATGCAGTAAACATGTCTGTCCTGACAGTGGGGGCAGGGAGGGTGTACCTACAGGGGACAGGACACTGTCCTGACAGTGGGGGCAGGGAGGGTGTACCTACAGGGGACAGGACACTGTCCTGACAGTGGGGGCAGGGAGGGTGTACCTACAGGGGACAGGACACTGTCCTGACAGTGGGGGCAGGGAGGGTGTACCTACAGGGGACAGGACACTGTCCTGACAGTGGGGGCAGGGAGGGTGTACCTACAGGGGACAGGACACTGTCTGACAGCGACAAGCCCTCCAGGTCCGTCACCAGACTGCTGGACAGGAAGTTGTTCACAGGCGTGACTTGAGGAGATGGGCTGGGCTCGACTAAGGAGAGAAGGAATTACTGTTAGCTCCATCCAACTGAATTGTAATACAACTTTATTTAGGATTAAATCAAATTTAACAAGGACATGCTCTTTATGTCAGTTTTCACAGTTGGCTTACAGTCATCAAGATCCAGCAGAGACATCTCTTTCTTCTCCTTCTTGCTCTCTTTTTTGGGTGGTTTAGAAGGAGGTTTGGATATGATCTGGAAAGGAATAAAAATATACTAAAAACAAATAAAAAATTTGTATGCATATATGAATGTGTTAAATGTTAATAGTATGGTGGTGTGTGAGAGCATGTGAGAGGGTTAGGTTTATGTTGCTGTGAGAGGATGTGAGAGGGTTAGGGTTTTGTTGCTGTGAGAGTATGTGAGAGGGTTAGGGTTATGTTGCTTTGAGAGTATGTGAGAGGGTTAGGGTTATGTTGCTTTGAAAGTATGTGAGAGGGTTAGGGTTATGTTGCTTTGAGAGTATGTGAGAGGGTTAGGGTTATGTTGCTGTGAGAGGATGTGAGAGGGTTAGGGTTATATTGCTGTGAGAGGGTTAGGGTTATGTTGCATCAGAGAGCTCGAACCTTCTTCTTCTTCTTCTTCTTGTCAGTCTCAGACTCTGACTCTTCTTCTGACTCTTCTGATTTGCTGCTCTCTGATTCGCTGTCCTCTTCTTCCTCTGACTCAGACTCGGATTCGATCTTCCGTGGCTGAATCTTCTTCTCTGGTTTCCTCTTCTCGTCTCCACTGCTTTGCTCACTGAGAACAGACGCTCGTTAACGAAAGGTTCATTTCACACAACCAGATCAGGTGTGTCTCGCTGAGAAAACGGACCCTGAACGAAACTAGTAAAAACGACTACAAATTCCACAGCAGCACTAACTTACTTCTTGAATGAAACCAGTTGAACTCATGTATGCATTACTCATGATGTATTCTACCTTTCGCTCTCTTGCACTGCTTTCTTAACCTCCTTTTTTTTCTTCTTCCTCTCCTCCTCCTCATCTTCCTCCTCTTCGGACTCTGACTCGTCTTGGCTGTCATCGCTCTCTGACCCAGACACGCTCTCCTCGCTGCCGCTGGGGCTGGGAGAGCTGCTGGCCGTGTCCGAGTCTGGCGGGGGGGGGAATGTTTCAGGCATCATGTATACCAGCACACATACAGTGCCTGTTGTCTACACCACCTTAAGACCACAGCTTTTAACACCAAATGCACATTTTTACTTTTTAATCCACATTCACAGACGTACAAGCACAATCACAGCTTCTGTTTGAAGGCTCCATGTGTGAAAGTTTGTAACCGTCAGAGGTGACACAGTCTGGTGAAGTGAGTTGTGTTTTACCAGTCAGAGGTGACACAGTCTGGTGAAGTGAGTTGTGTTTTACCGGAGTCAGAGGTGACACAGTCTGGTGAAGTGAGTTGTGTTTTACCGGAGTCAGCTGACTCTGTGGCCCCTGACTCTGCTTCTGAGTCAGAGTAGAACGGCTTCTCCACCTTCTTCTCTTTCCTCTTCTCTCGGCTACTGCACTTGGTCCACTCAGGCACCTGTCAGAGGGTCAGAGGGTCAGAGGGTCAGAGGGCACTGCTAGGACTGACACACTGGGTGGAAGCACACCTGTACAGAGGGTGAAGCATGGCCATGAATGCTTCTCCTTAGCGCACGAGTCACGCCACAATGCACCCCACAAGCTGCATGTGTTTGTCAATTCCACAATTTAGTTCCAACATAAAGCAGCCTTGAATCGGTCCTCCACCACTAAGTGGCAGCACAAGGCGATGCCTTCATGGCCAGTTCTTAACGTATTGTACTGGGAGCAGTTCCATTAAGGGAAGTGATGTCCTTGAGGAGTTGTCAATTCCTCCCCCACCGAAAGATATAACTAATTAAGAAATGGAAAGAGATATTCAATCAGCAGCAGTTTACAGTCCCACTGCAGTGATGCATGTCTGTGTCCATCCACAACAATACTAAAACTGTTACATGAGAACTGAGGCTAATGGTGTGGGAGGAGATTCAACACTACTGAAGGATTCAGCTCTTTAATGGCAGAGACACAGTAGAAGTGTACTGTGTTGGGGGAGCTAAGCACGAATAGCGACTAAGATAGCTTGGGGTGAGGGGGGTCAAAAGCACGTAGGTTCAAAGGTTTTGGCGCTATGGGTGGAGCTCCAAAAAGACAGTCTAACTAACTCACACTGGTTAGAGTTGTGACTCTTTCAAGCAGCGTAAGAACCTGGCAGACGAGAAAAGAAAAGATTGGGATGGAGGTGAGATGAGAAACGGAAGAAAATTATCAAAGAAGTTGAGAAGGAGAGAGAGAAAATCACAGACAGGGAGAGTAGTTGCACTGGTTAAAACTCTGTATGAAGCAAAAAAAACTGTTTAATATTAGTGTCACCTAGAAATATCAGACAGAAAGGAACTGTTGATAATCAAACTAATTATGTTTTTTAACCAAAGAGCATTAACATAAATTAATTACCTTAATATTATAAATAACGCAATTAAAGATTGCTGTAAAATAATACAATTAGCATATTAACTAAAGCTTCTCATTATTGTCATATTCTCATAAGACTAATAATTATAGTCAACTATCTCTTACATTGGGATTTGGTAAGTATCATTAAAGTATGTTAATTTTTTAACCTGGCCAAGGCAGTGCCACATAGATGGAATTATTTAAATACAGAATAAGTTCAATGGTGAAACATGGAGACATTAGGAACATGAAGAGGAATGAAGTCGTAAGGTAAAGGCAGATTTCTACATGAGCGGTTTACACAATGTCTGTCTTCCAAGACGTTTCAGTGTAGTGCATTTACATCTATTGACAGTCCCAAACCCTATACAAGCACACTAATCTTATAATTTACACAACGCAGCAGCTATCATTCTCAGTGGAGCATAGTTGTGTTAATGCTAAGGATTATGAGCACTAGGAAACAGCTGGAAACAGCCTTCCCTTCATAAAGCTACCTGCCCTGTCTGCTTGTGGTCCACAGAGAGGCAAGGGAAGCAATAACCATCAAAACACTGTCATCCTAAACTGGGAGCACTTCTCCCAAGTCTCTCAAGGTACAGAGAGATCAAGAAACTGAAGGCAGAAAGAAGAGAGAGAGATAAAGAGGAAGAACAGAGAGAAGAGAACAGAAAGCGTAAAGGACAGCCATTAAAACACTGCAATCCCAAACAGAGGGGCACCTCTCGCCAGTCTCTCTCAAGCTACAGAGACACAGACTGAACACGAGAGAGAGAGAGAGGTAGAGAGAGAGGTAGAGAGAGGAAGAGAAGGAAGAGAGAGAGGTAGAGAGAGCTAGACAGTTGTTAAAACAACACTGCACTCCCAAACTAATGGGGCACCTCTCGCCAGTCTCCTAGCAAGCCGATCCTCCCCTCGCTGGTGGGAGTCCCCTCCTCCAGCTGTGGGCCCAGGCACACGGAGGGACAGACCAATCAGAGGGAGGGAGACCAATCAGAGGGAGGGAGAGACCAATCAGAGGGAAGGGGGAGAGCTTCCATATGTCCAAACAATAAATACCACTTTACACTTGAAACCTCAATAGAAAATCTGCCACACCGATGAAGACATGGTTACCACTACACCATGCGGGCAATGTGAAAAAGCATTGTACAACGAACAGTTTACAAAGCAACCATGATTACCAAATGTGAAATGCAAATCAAATGTATTTAGTGGGGGGGGGGGGTTATAGAAACGTAAGATACAGAAGATTTGATTTGAAGTTCAGCATTTGGGCCACATTGTTAAACATGACCCGATGGCACATGGAATGAAAATATGGAAATGTTCTGGGATGTGAGAGCTTCCCGATTCCCCATCCTTCATCAAGACAGCACATCATGCAGCAGAGCATGACATGTCTGAAGAATGTTTGAGATGTATTTAAAAAGAACTCACTGCTGGTTGACAGTCAGCTTACACTATCCCATGTGCCATTAGCTCAAACAGGTGATTTCTCACCGATGGAGGGGTGTTTGAGTGTTCACTGCCCAGTGGAGGCCATGGCAGCAGAGGGGTATGGGTAATGTAGTTCATATGTAAGACACTTGTCGTCTAAAGCTTCACATCAGACAATGACTGCCATCTTTCACCGACCATACAGTTAGCTATGGATCAGTCCTATGTGCAGAAAGATTTCTTTGGAGATGTCTGGGAGCCAATAGGGATGAAGCGCCTCATGGATGGCGTTATGTGAGGTGTGTGTAGGTGAATGAAAGAGAGGAGGGTGTTTGGCCTTGATGAGGTGGGGGTGTTCCCCTCCCAGGCTGTGGTCCTCACAGAGCAGCAACACTCGCCCCCCCCCTTGGCCCCCCCCTTGCCCCCCGCCCCCCCCCCCCCCCCGGAGGCCCCTAAGGGCCCCCTGTCTCTGAGTGTTACTGTTCCCACTGCACGCACAGACTCCTTCACCTCCACGTTGCGCACGGAGGGGTCAGGGGCGGCGTCAGGCCAGTCGGACAGCTCCTGGTAGCCCCCAGCCCTGCTGTTCAGCAGGTGAGACAGGGAGCCCAGCTGGAAGTGGTCTCGGTCTGGACAGACAAGACACACGTTGATTAATGCACACAGAACATGGGCAGCGACTCATCATGTTTTCTGTAGAAAATATGACACCATAAACATCCACTGAAAGTGGCAGGCTGTGTATATTATATACCGAACACAACATGATGTGTCAAGTATGGTGTGTGTATGGCAGAGCAGATTGTGAATCTCTGCTCTTTTGAGGCAGTTCACAAACTCTAACTCACAGCAAAACAAATGATTTGTGGTTGTGTTGAGTCTAGGGTGAGACTCAAACAAAATTGTGTTAAAGTGACTGCCTAGTAGACAATGTTTTTAAGAGTGAAAGACGCTACCCTTAAACGGAGACTCGAGGACTGGCGCGGGTTTGAGGGCGAGGAACAGCTTCTTGGCGTACTTGCTGAGGGCACCGCTCTTATCGGTGGGCACGATGAGCTGGCGTATGAAGCGGGCACGGTCACGGATGTCATAGTTCTGGTCGTATTTAGCCAGGTTCAACACGTACTGAGTCAGCAGCTTGGTCTGTCAGAGGAGGAGAAGAGCAACAGGATGTGAGAGAGATCATTCCTGCATGGTGGAGAGCTACTTGGTCAGAGAGACACCGTGAGAGAGATAAAAGGGGGACATAATGTCACTTTTTGTATACATTGTATACAATTTGTATACAATTCCACATCCAATCAAATGTGGGTGTGAAAACCCTCACCTGTTTGGAGTTAGTCAGGTAGAGCTTGGCAGCCAGATTGATGATCTGAAGCTTGACAATGTCCTCCTCATTAGTGAATGTCTTGGCCATTTTCCGGAGGACATCAGGGGCGATCTTGGGTATGTGCTCGCAGTACTCCCCTATGAGCCACAGGATGCTGGCTCGCGCCATGGCCACCTAGCACACACACAACAGCCTCTGGACTGTTACAGCATCAAACACATGCAACATGCCTTCTGTTTACCATTTCATTACATCAGTTCTCCTCCTCAACTACATGTTCTCCTGAAAATTAAGTAAAAATAACTAAATCCTAATATTCTTTACTACCCTGGCTGAAAATGTAACATGAAAATATCAATGTCAGCATGTCATGCATCACATGGGTGACTTGTTTTGCGTCACAGGATCACTGATCCTGACGGTGGCCAGCCAGGTGGCACACCTCACCTGAATGTTGTCAGTGAGTTTGGCCATGTGCTTGATGATATCGCTGTGCTGTTCTGGCTGCATCTGCAGCAGCTTCTTGATCACAACCACAGACTCAGCCACCACCAGCTCTACAGGACCAACACACATGTTTAAAGGACACACTTTCACTCATGCATTCAACATGCAACAAAAGCTGATACATTGATTATAAAGGCATCTGGTTTCATTTATAGTTGGCAACAGAAGGTTCCGTCTTGATAAATGACACGTCTCCAGTCTAGTTTGTGACACAGACCTGAGTTGTCCTAACAAACTGAATCAAAAGCCAGTGAAGAAGTCTGAGCTGAGACAGTGACAGAGACTGAGGTGTTGCGTAACTCCAGAGGCGTCTGACTCACCATCGCGGTTGGACAGCAGCTGGACCAGCCCGTTCAGACACGTGTCCCTAACCTCCCCAATGTTGGTGGCACAGCGGCCGATGGCTTGGATGGTGGCAGCCACAAAGTCCTTATCCATGCTTTTAATGTATGTCTGACAGAAAGAATATGAACACGTATTAAACGTATAGTAAACCGGGGAACACCCTCTTCATGGCATTACAACTGGTAAACAATGTAACCTACCTGGAATTCTCTCAGAATCGTTGATATATTTGTCTCATTGGCCAAATTAGTCAGCACCTCCAGCTGCCGAGCAAGTGATAAACATTATTCAAATTGTCCTCATGCACGTCCCAGAACAAGAATTATTTATGTAAATACACATCATACTAAATTAGCAACATAATTTTAGCATGAGGTACATGTTACCTTCAGAACTTTGATCTGTGTTGGGTCGGTGGAGCGGATGTAGAAACTCTTCAAGTAAGGTTCAAACATCCCCTACAACAGGAAACATCAACATATACTTACGTTTTGGATTAAAAAAAAAAAAAAATCCAAAAGCAATGTTCTTGGACTGTGCACAGCTCTCTGATGGATATTCTCTGACTGTACATAACCCTGACACTAACCCAGAAAGGTGACCAGTGACTCACCCTTCTCTTGATGCTCATGGTAGCCACATTCTGAAGGACAACATATTGGACTTCGCTACAGGGGGAGAGGAGAGAGAAGCACAGTGTCATCTTTTGGCAGGGCAATTTCCCCTGAGTCACCATCGTATGACCAGCCCCTTTAAACCATCAATACAGAGCAGAAACCTGACACACACAATGACACTATTCCATTTGAAAATTGGCTATGTTCAAATGTTTCTCTTTAATTTATAGCATTCTCCATGGTCTGTCCTTGTTCCTTTCATGTTTTGCTTTCTGTGGCCTAATATAAAGTAATGTCCTTTCTTGACAGGTTTAAATTAAAATGCCAGTCAAAGACACGAAAATGACACTAAATATCAATTGAATTTTGAGACTGAGAGCAAAAATCTGTCAGGGTAAGGGGTAAGGTTTGGACAGGAAGAGGACAGCTTCCCAGGGAGAGAACAGGAGGGAGAGGACAGCAGGAGAGGAGAGCAGGAGAGGAGAGCAGGAGAGGAGAGCAGGAGAGGAGAGCAGGAGAGGAGAGCAGGAGAGGAGAGCAGGAGAGGACAGCAGGAGAGGAGAGGACAGTAGGAGAGGAGAGCAGGAGAGGAGAGCAGGAGAGGAGAGCAGGAGAGGAGAGCAGGAGAGGAGAGCAGGAGAGGAGAGCAGGAGAGGAGAGCAGGAGAGGACAGCAGGAGAGGACAGCAGGAGAGGAGAGCAGGAGAGGAGAGCAGGAGAGGAGAGCAGGAGAGGAGAGCAGGAGAGGAGAGCAGGAGAGGAGAGCAGGAGAGGAGAGGAGGAGAGGAGAGCAGGAGAGGAGAGCAGGAGAGGAGAGCAGGAGAGGAGAGCAGGAGAGGAGAGGAGGAGAGAAGAGCAGGAGAGGACAGCAGGAGAGGACAGCAGGAGAGGACAGCAGGAGAGGAGAGCAGGAGAGGAGAGCAGGAGAGGACAGCAGGAGAGGAGAGCAGGAGAGGAGAGGAGAGCAGGAGAGGAGAGCAGGAGAGGAGAGCAGGAGAGGAGAGGAGGAGAGGAGAGCAGGAGAGGACAGCAGGAGAGGACAGCAGGAGAGGACAGTAGGAGAGGAGAGGAGAGCAGGAGAGGAGAGCAGGAGAGGAGAGCAGGAGAGGAGAGGAGAGCAGGAGAGGAGAGCAGGAGAGGAGAGCAGGAGAGGAGAGCAGGAGAGGACAGCAGGAGAGGACAGCAGGAGAGGACAGCAGGAGAGGAGAGCAGGAGAGGAGAGGAGAGGAGAGCAGGAGAGGAGAGCAGGAGAGGAGAGCAGGAGAGGAGAGGAGGAGAGGAGAGCAGGAGAGGACAGCAGGAGAGGACAGCAGGAGAGGACAGTAGGAGAGGAGAGGAGAGCAGGAGAGGAGAGCAGGAGAGGAGAGCAGGAGAGGAGAGGAGAGCAGGAGAGGAGAGCAGGAGAGGAGAGCAGGAGAGGAGAGCAGGAGAGGACAGCAGGAGAGGACAGCAGGAGAGGAGAGGAGAGCAGGAGAGGAGAGGAGAGCAGGAGAGGAGAGCAGGAGAGGAGAGGAGAGCAGGAGAGGAGAGCAGGAGAGGAGAACAGGAGAGGACAGCAGGAGAGGAGAGGAGAGCAGGAGAGGAGAGGAGAGCAGGAGAGGAGAGGAGAGCAGGAGAGGAGAGCAGGAGAGGACAGCAGGAGAGGAGAGGAGAGCAGGAGAGGAGAGGAGAGCAGGAGAGGAGAGCAGGAGAGGAGAGCAGGAGAGGAGAGGAGAGCAGGAGAGGAGAGCAGGAGAGGAGAGGAGAGCAGGAGAGGAGAGGAGAGCAGGAGAGGAGAGCAGGAGAGGAGAGGAGAGCAGGAGAGGAGAGCAGGAGAGGAGAGCAGGAGAGGACAGCAGGAGAGGACAGCAGGAGAGGAGAGCAGGAGAGGAGAGCAGGAGAGGACAGTAGGAGAGGAGAGCAGGAGAGGACAGCAGGAGAGGACAGCAGGAGAGGACAGCAGGAGAGGAGAGCAGGAGAGGAGAGGAGAGGAGAGCAGGAGAGGAGAGCAGGAGAGGAGAGCAGGAGAGGAGAGGAGGAGAGGAGAGCAGGAGAGGACAGCAGGAGAGGACAGCAGGAGAGGACAGTAGGAGAGGAGAGGAGAGCAGGAGAGGAGAGCAGGAGAGGAGAGCAGGAGAGGAGAGGAGAGCAGGAGAGGAGAGCAGGAGAGGAGAGCAGGAGAGGAGAGCAGGAGAGGACAGCAGGAGAGGACAGCAGGAGAGGAGAGGAGAGCAGGAGAGGAGAGGAGAGCAGGAGAGGAGAGCAGGAGAGGAGAGGAGAGCAGGAGAGGAGAGCAGGAGAGGAGAGCAGGAGAGGACAGCAGGAGAGGAGAGGAGAGCAGGAGAGGAGAGGAGAGCAGGAGAGGAGAGGAGAGCAGGAGAGGAGAGCAGGAGAGGACAGCAGGAGAGGAGAGGAGAGCAGGAGAGGAGAGGAGAGCAGGAGAGGAGAGCAGGAGAGGAGAGCAGGAGAGGAGAGGAGAGCAGGAGAGGAGAGCAGGAGAGGAGAGGAGAGCAGGAGAGGAGAGGAGAGCAGGAGAGGAGAGCAGGAGAGGAGAGGAGAGCAGGAGAGGACAGCAGGAGAGGACAGCAGGAGAGGACAGCAGGAGAGGAGAGCAGGAGAGGAGAGCAGGAGAGGACAGTAGGAGAGGAGAGCAGGAGAGGACAGCAGGAGAGGACAGCAGGAGAGGAGAGCAGGAGAGGAGAGCAGGAGAGGACAGTAGGAGAGGACAGCAGGAGAGGAGAGCAGGAGAGGAGAGCAGGAGAGGAGAGCAGGAGAGGACAGCAGGAGAGGAGAGCAGGAGAGGAGAGCAGGAGAGGATTGTGACATTGACCCAGTGACCCCTAACTGACCTGTGACTCCTCATGAGGCGCACCAGGGCCTTGGCGATGACCCCCACCTCTGCCTTAGGGGCCAGGTGGAAATACAGCTGAGCCACAGCCATCACCACCTGGGGAGAGAGAGAGAGAGAGAGAGAGAGAGAGAGAGAGAGAGAGAGAGAGAGAGAGAGAGAGAGAGAGAGAGAGAGAGAGAGAGAGAGAGAGAGAGAGAGAGAGAGAGAGAGAGAGAGAGAGAGAGAGAGAGCGAGAGCATAAGAGACTGAAAACATCATGCTGCATTATATTCAAGCACATAAATTAGTGCTGTCAAACGATTAAAATATTTAATCGCGATTAATCGCATTAATGTCATAGTTAACTCGCAATTAATCACAATTAATCGCACATTTATATCTATTCTAAATGTCCCTGATTTATTTTTGTCCCAATCTTTTTTCACATTTTAATGCTCTTATCAACATAGAAAAGTGGTTCGGATTGCTTTGTGCAAATATTTTTTTTATTGAAAACAACATTGCAATCGCCTGGCTTTGACGAGGGGGCAGGGAATTCGCATCAGCTGTGTGCTTGGCCATCAAGTGGTATTTCAGACTGGACGTGCTGCGATGATAGCTCAGTTTACAACGACAAAACACACAGATCACTGGTCTTGTCAATAGAACCATTTGGCAACTTTTTAAAAGCAAACTTTCCATTTAGAATCTTATTGGCATCCATTTCGGCATCTCGCGCTCGTCATCCACTCAAAACGTAACGTTAGCCTACTACCAGAGAATGTCTAATATCCGTAAACGGGCTCTGCTACTACTCTTTAGCCAGCTCGCAAGTCAAACGAGTGTTTGGCGTGCCTGTTGTTTTGTTTCCGGTCTAGCTAGATCCGGTGTGGTGTTGTAGTTTTTCTAACGTCGGCAGTTGTTGCAACAGCATGTGAAAAAAACTACAAAGTTTGCTAGGCCAAAAAGAGCGTTAATCGCGCGATAAAATAATTGACGCCGTTCATTTGGGTTTGCGTTAACGCCGTTAATAACGCGTTAAACTGACAGCACTAACATAAATATAACAAATAATGAACTGCTGCTAGAAAAACATTGTTGTGTAGTATACAGAATACTTTATAGTATACAGGATACATGGTGGTAGTGTGCTCAGTAGTGAGTATGTGGTGTGCTTGGTGCTAAAGCAGGAGGTGGTGTAGGGTACTCACGGCTGCATTCCGACTCTGCAGCAGTGGCTTGGTGTTCCTGAGCAGCAGTCGGTGGTCTGGGTCCATGACGTAGGGCCTCCTCTTAGATAAGGCTGCTGGCTCCGCCTTCTTCTGTTTCTCCTCCTCATCTTCGTCTTCATCATCATCTGAGCCATAGAATGCCTTCTCCCCCCTGTCTCCTCCAGAAGGGTCTCCTGCACAAGCAGGTGAGAGACAGGCAGACATAAGCAGACAGACAGGCAGGTGAGAGACAGACAGACATAAGCAGACAGACAGGCAGGTGAGAGACAGACAGACATAAGCAGACAGACAGGCAGGTGAGAGACAGGCAGACATAAGCAGACAGACAGGCAGGTGAGAGACAGGCAGACATAAGCAGACAGACAGGCAGGTGAGAGACAGGCAGACATAAGCAGACAGACAGGCAGGTGAGAGACTGGCAGACATAAGCAGACAGACAAGCAGGTGAGAGACAGGCAGACATAAGCAGACAGACAGGCAGGTGAGAGACTGGCAGACATAAGCAGACAGACAGGCAGGTGAGAGACAGACAGACATAAGCAGACAGACAGGCAGGTGAGAGACAGGCAGACATAAGCAGACAGACAGGCAGGTGAGAGACAGGCAGACATAAGCAGACAGACAGGCAGGTGAGAGACTGGCAGACATAAGCAGACAGACAGGCAGGTGAGAGACAGACAGACATAAGCAGACAGACAGGCAGGTGAGAGACAGACAGACATAAGCAGACAGACAGGCAGGTGAGAGACAGACAGACATAAGCAGACAGACAGGCAGGTGAGAGACAGACAGACATAAGCAGACAGACAGGCAGTATACACTCACGTTAACATTAGGGTTGAGGAACTGAGTCCTGGCGTAGCGAGTGAGCATGTTGATGATGACCACTTGGCCCCATTCCTCAACATCAATCAACAGGTTGCAGAGCTTGCGGTAGTTCTTGTGGATCAAGTCGATGCGCTCTGGACAAACCTCCTCGAAGGCCATGACGACGCTGCCAGCAACCAACTACTCAGAACAGAGCACAGGGCTGATGACTGGATGAGGAAAACACCTCACTGCCATCTGAGTTACACTACATGCATGTACTGTACGTACAATGTGTATTTATCATCTTGTTATGGCTTTGCATATCTTCTTTCATAATACATATTTCACGTTAGTGGTTACCGTGGTTTTATCAGCAAGGAGCTTCTCAATGACCTCAATCAACTGATCTTTTTGCTCAGGATCCAAGCTGAACATAGACAGAAAACAGCATCATAAGCAGGCTGCTGTGTTAGTAACTCCCACACAAACTAGTGTTACTTTGCCTGTTACTTTTGTTGACATTCCTACGTAGGTTCTGTAGGTTTTGTAGGTGGTTCTTCTAGCTGTGGAAGAAGTACCTGTGCAGCTTGGGGATGGCATGAGCAGCCGTCTTCCTGACGTAGGGCGACATGTCGGACGCCGCCTCCTTGATAGCCAGCATCATGATCGGCACGATGATGGTGACCCGGATGCTGGAGAGCACGCGCAGAGCGCTGGCCCTGATCAACTGGTTAGGGTCCTAATCACACGCAGCAGGACACAGAACCAAACAGAGGATCAACTAAACAGGGCAGCAAGCAAACTCCTTTTCCTTTAACAGTGGCGGTAACAGCCCAGAAGGTAAAGCTTATTCCACTCAACAAAACATATGACCAGTTTATTTCATAGTACAACACTGCAGGAGGACAGATGACAGTGTGAGACTGCTGCGACTGAGACTGACCTTTAACCCTCGTTGGAATGTGGAGATGGAGAGCAGGGCCAAGTCCTGCTGCTCTTCAGCATATCGCACCAGATACACGTAGACCAGCTTCTTCACCTGAGGCCCAGAGAGAGAGGGGGGAGAAAGAGAGATGGAAAGAGAGAGTGAGTAGGAGACAGAGATGGAGAAACACACAGAGAGATGGAGAAACACAGAGAGATGGAGAAACACAGAGAGATGGAGAAACACACAGAGAGGGAGAAACACAGAGAGAGATGGAGAAACACAGAGAGATGGAGAAACACAGAGAGATGGAGAAACACAGAGAGATGGAGAAACACAGAGAGATGGAGAAACACACAGAGAGGGAGAGAGAAAGACATCAAAAACAATGACAAACAAACAGGACTCGCTTTGTTAACCCCTTCACCCATCTTTTGTATTTCTAATCTTTTATGGAAAATGTGATGAGGACAGTGAGCTACCTCAATGTTCTTGCAGGCCACGTTCTTCACCACCGCTGGGAAGAGATCTGAGGCATTCTTCCCTCTTGCTATCATCTGTGAGGTACACAAAATCCAGAAACTGTTATGCTATTTGTTAAATAAATATTATACAAGGATTTCTATTTTAAAAAACTTACATCTGCTTACCACACAAAACATACAGAATATATACAGTATATCTATGTAAATGAATTACAAAGGCACTTACAATTACAAACCTGTTGATAAGTATAGCAGCTAAAAGCAGGGTTTGTCAGACTTTTAAGGTTGACACCAGAAATGGAAACTAAATATACAGTATTTTCTCTCCAGTCCTCCATCTCGTCATATGAATAATACAACACAGCTGTAATACCCCTGTAGTACGAAGCTGACACCAGTAATGAATATTTAACCGCCGAATGTGCATTCCCAGTCTCTTACTTCTGTCCTCTCTAGCAAGAGACTCTAATCTCTGCCCCCCCACCACCCCAATGTGCACAAACGCAGGTCTGTGATGTTGTGTACATGGGTGAGTGTATTTAAGGACTACCTCATATAACAATGTGGAGATGATGACTCCAGTAGTGTACTTACAGCCACTATCCTTTTCATGGCCTCGAGCTTCAGGGAATCTTTGTTGCTGTCCAACATCTCCTTCAAGTCATCGTGTCTGGAGGTACAGAAAAGAGACAGTAGCTACTTCAGTTACTTCAAGTAAACAACCATATCATGCTGCGCCTATCCTTCATTCATCTTGAGAACATTCTTGCCTTCGCTAAAGATTCAAATCTCAATACAGAAAATTCTTCCTGGAGCAGGCAGGGGTAGATAATGGCATTAGTAGCAAGTTTACTGCCGTAAATGACCATGGTCCCACTATTATCTCTTTTTCTTTTTCCTAATCCTTGAATTAACAGCCCTGTGAGCCCAAGAGGTTGAAGCAGTGCCCAGTATCACTGCAAGTTAGAAGAGAAGTTAGAACCAGTTTCACACCGGGCTGTCAGTGTCTATAATGACCTGCTGGGCTCAGGGGCCATTTTGGGAGCTAAGTGGAATCCCTGTAAATAGCATATCTCATCTGCCATGTCCACTTGATGTGAAGGGACGTGGTCCAAAGCCAGGGGGATTGGTTCATCTATCATGTGAGACTTGATGGTGACGGACTGGCCAGTGTCCTGGTGTGCACAGCAGTATCCCAGTTTGAGATGAGACCTGACATGACTACTTTGATAGCACACTGAGGGATGTCGACAGTTTAACAAGACAGTTTGAAAGGTACATTACAGCAAGACGTACATGTGTAGGGGAGGATACCTAAGACCACTCACTACTGAACACATTTCTGAGACATTTTTATACATTTTCAAAATTGATTTTCAAAAGTATCCACCAAAATAGTGTACTTTGCAATTGTACAATGGCATTCAGTTAGGAAACATCCCCCATCTAAGACTTAACAAAGTATTGACTTGAATAAAATTGGACATGTTTAAACCCAAACTACAAGGACGGTTGGAATAATAGGCCTATGATGATTATGAGTCAAGAATGCATGTTCATGTTTTTAGTTCTATAATACTTTTTTGTTTTGTCGTTGATGTACCTGCTTAATCTGTCATTATTTGTTGTCAGACAATATACTGTATTTCCTTGAGGTGTCAGTGGCAGTGAAGGACTGGGTCTACACTGGAGCCTCTGCAGCAGGGCGGGGGCCAGGCTGCTGGGCTTTAGCATCAGCACAAGTGAGCTGTCAAACGAGGGGTTCACATCTGTAGGCAATGGCATTGGCCAGGCATCTCCTAGAATCCAGCAAAGACTACATCCTCCAGGAAACCTCCTAACATTGTAAGGCAGTTTATCAAGCTGACACCATGCTGCAGGACAGACATCAGAGACCTTATAATGTACTGCCCCCTCCACCCTTCTCACTCCCCAGAAAGCACCTTCATAAACAATGAAGACCATAAACTATTGAGATGGGAACAAACAGAAGGTATCGGGGCTAATTAAAAGATTCCCCTTGAGATCAACAAGTCCTCTGTCATTTGTGTGTGTGTGTGTGGGGGGGGGGGTGAAATAAACAGCAATGAAATCTCTACACAACTCAACTCGTTTGAATAGTTTCCAAGGCAACAAATCAACTCAATAAATTGTAGAGGAACGATTTCCTTCATCCCCACATTGGCATGGTTGTGGATGCAGTTGCTCTAAGCAGGTCTAACCACACAGACTGACAGACAGACAGACAGACAGACAGACAGACGTTTTAGACGGGCACGATGTAGGAGGAAAAACCCCCCTTGTGGTCTGTCAGTCATAGTGGGATCACCTGTCAGTCTTGTCCTTATGTCCTTGTCCTTGTCCTTATGTCTCACACAGTGTCACACACAGGGATCAGCTGACATTATGGGGTGCCCCGTCATTAAAACACAACATCTTTCGTATGGTATGTACTGCTTTTTACAGGGCTTAACACTGTTGAGAGAAATGCAACCTTTTGATACACTCTACTTTACTGCTATGAAGAGAGCTACACCAGACCTAAAGACATCCTGGGAATGTGGGGAAGTCATATCAATTTCCAAAACAGATGTCTTCTCCCAGTGTGAATGCTTAAACACAAGTCACCATTAGCAAAAACGTGTTCCTGGAATGTAGTTTACTATCTCCACTGCCAAGGTCTAGTATGGGACCTCTGTCTTCTTGAAAAAATCGAGCGTTGTGCTTTCCTGTGAAACCAATGTTGGTTTACACTGAAGTGAAAAGGCTCCACAGATAACTGTGGAGGAAAAAATGTTTTTAAAACATTTGCAAAGTCTTTAATATGACACCTATCTGTGATGGTCCGGCTAGCTCCTCATCTATCAGGCTGAAGGACAGTCAGCAACATTGTCATAATAAACACACCCAATCATTCTCAGCGATGTTAAGAGGGCAGTTTATTAAGACCAGGAAGCCTTGTGCTCCTCAGATACTCCCTCAAAGTAGGAACAACATCCTGTAGTTCCCCCACCAGCCCAGTCTCCACCCTGAGTTCTGTCTTTACTAAACCTGTCAGAGGGAACGATGAACATGTAAGCTCTCTGCCTCTGATGTCAGACAGAATATCAAATTGGGTGTCTCGGGCAGAGTACAAAAGATGCTAAACCCACACCTGTCTCCTGCTGATCCATAATTCTGTATGTGGGCCCACATTCCAGGCAAATTGCTGATCAAAAAGTGAGTACCTACTTAAGCTTACCTAATGAGTCATCCGGATCATTAGGAAATGAACTCAAGTTCCTGGCCCAAAAAGCTTGAGTCAGACATCAACAGTAGCATAATTTTTCCAGTTACAGAAACATTAAGACTAATCATTAAAACTGAGCTGAGCCTGAGAAGAGTATCAAAGATTCAACTGCAGCTGTGTTGCAACATTCATCAGGAGCTGAAATTGCTTCTCTCCTGAGGACAGAATCACTTCCACTTCACACTGAATACTGTACTACATTTTTCTGTCTCTCTTTCTAACTCTGCTATCCTCACAGGCCTGATCTCTGATCAAATTGAAATATCATAAATCTATGGAAGTTGTCAGTGATTTGTTTCTGTGAAACATGGCTACCAGCCTGTCTATTCATGTTCTCGAAGTCTCGCCCTCCCCTGCACACAGCACCACTGACACAGTGAGGATGGATGTTGAAGAAGTCCTTCTCTTTCTGCTTCTCCTGCAACAAGTCTTCTGATACCCACACAGGATCAGGTTCCTGTGAGTGGAAAACCTACCCTTACTACCACGTCTGAAGGTAACAATACAATCCTGAATTATTCAAGTCTACTGAGGTATTAGAACCCTAGATGCATACATTAGGGGTCAGGTTACCTGTAACTGAAGCAGTAAGATCAACCAAACCTTCCTGACCGATCAGAACGGTCTCAGAAACTGAAGTGATGTCAGAAAGGGTTATGTGAATTATAGACTTTAAACATCAACTAGCCACCTTTGTAGGTACAGACACACCCCCAAAATCAGTCAAAGTTGTGCCTGAGTTATGCCGTCCTGGCTAGCCTACCGCAGAGGCTGGCTCTGGGCACTGGACCCCCCACCTCCTCCACCCTCTTCCAGATGGGCCGGCTCTTCCTGGTCTCCCCCTCCTCTTCCACCTCCTCCTCTTCCACCTCCTCCTCCTCCAGAGCGAAGGTGGCGTAACTCATCAGGCTGCAGGGCATTGTACCAGTTCTGCTGGATCCCATCTGGGGTCAGCACAGGGCTCTTGGCCTCCTCCTGGCTCTGGACCTGGTTCTGCACCGTCTTCACCATGTTCACCGCATTCACTGGCAGCTGCAGCAGCCTCTGCATGGTCGTCATCCTCCCTGTCCTCGGGCTCCACCGCTCAAGTAGATCCCAACAACAACAAAACTGTTGAGTCCCCGAACAAAAACAACCCTGGCAATAGATACAAAAACTTTCCGGGGTTCAGACCGCTCCCATGAACTGCTCCTCAGTATGTGTGGTGCCTGGTTTGTCCATAAGAATCAAACCAGGGAACTTTCTTAAAATGACGTTGTGACCAGCAACACTGTTTCTTCTAATCCTGATAAGGATATATCTAACAGGAGCTTTTTCCTCTCCGACGGCAGAATAATGTGTTAGGTGCCAGCTCTCGTCTCACTGGCTACTGGGTTCAGCTGGGAGCCGGAGCAGACGAAGAGGCTGATTCAGAGCTGCCTGATGGAGGCCGTGCAGTTCACTCTGTTTTACTCCTCCTATCTTTCCTTCCTTCTGTCGCTCCTGTTGTTCTCCCTCTAGAGAGAGAAGGCTTGTTCTGCCTGCTCAACGTTCAGGCGTTCGATGCTATGCTCTGACGGCAAAGCCGCTCTCTCTCTCTGCCTCATTCCCTCCCTCTCTCCCTCGCCACGTTAGCACTCCTCCCTTCTCCTCTCCTCTCCACTCCTCCCCTCCCTAACCCTTTATCTCATGCGCATGCTCTGTTTCCACTGCTGGGTTTGATGCCATCACTCTCTCTCTTCAGCTACTGGCCCTCTCTCACCTGCTTTCTTCTTCTTTCACAGCAGTGATATACAACAGCAAGGACTCTCTCTCTCACTCCCTCCCCTCTGCCTCTCTCATTCTCTCTCTTTTATTCTCTCCCTCTTTCTAACCAGTGAATAGAGATGGACTGTGGAACGTTATTGCCTTGAGGATGTGTTCATGGGTGGCCATGATCACTTTAAAAACAGTACTGTGCAATTGTTGCAGTTCACTCCTGTGTACATGTGAGCACACTCTCACGTTAGTCCCAATGGTCTGTACAGAGTGCTGTGCTGAAGCAAAGTAACAATAAATAACGTGTGTCCATCTAGGGTCGAGGTACTGGTACTAAACCACGTACTTTCGTAAGGGACTAAGAAGTCAATAGTGCTGCACTATCAGGATCATACCCACAGTACACCCATATAGGTTTCATTAGTGGGGTAAGTGATGATACCATGCCCACTCTTTTCTCTCAAATTCCTGGGGCTGTAGAGGCCAAACACTAGAACCATGTGACCATGCTGACGTACAGGGGGATCTGTGTTCTGGACACTTTTACGGCAGCCATTCAGACCATCAGATAACAAACCAATTGGTTCCTGGAAGCACATTTTATCTAAGAACAATTGTTTGAATGTTGTCATTCATTCACGAGAACATTCTTAGTATGGAGTGTTACTTGCATGTCTACCCTAGTAGACCCATCCAGTCATTCTGCCATCCTCTGCCTGCAGGATCATGTGTCCCCTCCCCCGCCATGTCTTCCTAAACCATTTCTCACCAGGTTGCCCACAACAGTGACAACACGCTTTGCTGCACAAACACTGCCTAGCAGCCTCTTCCACAGCCCAGCCACTCTGCCTAGCAGCCTCTTCCACAGCCCAGCCACTCTGCCTAGCAGCCTCTTCCACAGCCCAGCCACTCTGCCTAGCAGCCTCTTCCACAGCCCAGCCACTCTGAGCACCCACAGACAACACTGGGAGAGAGTACAGGTAAATCATGGGTTTGAGCTAGTTGCAAAAACTATTCAGTTCCAGCCTAGTCCTGAGTTACCATTGCAATTTTGTCATATTCTGAGATATATATTCTGAAATAAAGAACGCAGCACATCAATCTAACAGTCCGAGACCCACCAGGCCCCAGACCCATGAGGCCCCAGACCCACCAGGCCCCAGACCCACCAGGCCCCAGACCCACCAGGCCCCAGACCCACCAGGCCCAGACCCACCAGGCCCCAGACCCACCAGGCCCCAGACCCACCAGGCCCCAGACCCATGAGGCCCCAGACCCACCAGGCCCCAGACCCACCAGGCCCCAGACCCACCAGGCCCAGACCCACCAGGCCCCAGACCCACCAGGCCCCAGACCCATGAGGCCCCAGACCCACCAGGCCCCAGACCCACCAGGCCCAGACCCACCAGGCCCCAGACCCACCAGGCCCAGACCCACCAGGCCCCAGACCCACCAGGCCCCAGACCCACCAGGCCCAGACCCACCAGGCCCCAGACCCACCAGGCCCCAGACCCACCAGGCCCCAGACCCATGAGGCCCCAGACCCATGAGGCCCCAGACCCACCAGGCCCAGACCCACCAGGCCCCAGACCCACCAGGCCCCAGACCCACCAGGCCCAGACCCACCAGGCCCCAGACCCACCAGGCCCCAGACCTCTGGGCCCAGACTGACGAGGCCCAGGACAGGAAGGTGGTGAGGGGAATGTGTTGCTGCTACAGTTGAGGATGCAGGGCATGAAAAAACAATGACTTTCATTGTTTCATTTGCTTTAGAAATATAAATCTCACCAACCCCTTGACAAAAAAAAAAGAAAAGTAAGTACTAACAATAATTACCGAAACTTTGCTCAATGAGACAACATATTTAGTTGAGAAATTCGATTACATTAACAGCTGGAACCAAGATGTCACATCGTAGCACAGTGTAAACCACCTTGAGCAGCGCTCAACATGGTGCACTGGGCACGTTTCCAAGGCAACAGCATGCGGAGAATGGTGTGTCACGTTGGTGGAAAGAGACCAGCCCGACTGGGTAGTCTCCTTTCCACCTGGGTTACTTTGGCCAAGCAAACATGGACACTGGACACCCTGGTGGGTAATAATGAAACTGGCTGTTAAAACTACTAATGGCGTGGATCTGTAATTGTTTTTTAAACCATAAACAGTGTCTGTGTGTCATCAAACTCCATTAGCTAACCATTCATAATACTCCGTTGTCCACTATGCTTTCGTGATGACTAGATGTCATGGTTACCGGTCTAAGTGTGCTTTCCGTTATTAATTCGGTTTCTGATTAAGTCTGTCATTGGTCACGTGTAGGCCTAAACCTTGATTTCGCAATATTAATTTAATCCACGCTTAATAACCAGGACTGTAACTCAGCGATAGATTGCTGCCCTCTGTTGGTGAAAGTGCCTCACGACACAGTGAATAATTTTGTTCCGTTGTAAAGTGAACTACAATAGAAATCTAGTGCTATATTGTTATCACCATCTAGCGTTAATATTAAAGTTGTAATGTCTCTTCAAATAACCGATATTTTCCCTTTCACCTCTAGCGTGACTTAGCCGAGGCTATGCTATGCAATCTAGACTGGTTCACGCCAAAGTGGCCAACTGCAGAACAAGTTCCGGGTTGTGTATTGATATAAGCTCAATTATGGTCTATGATGGACGCTTATGGTTTACTAGCCTACACTGTGGTGCTTCCGCCTATACTTTGACCGTTAAGTTAAAGAAATTCGTGAAAAAAAATACAAAATAAATCCAATATTTTAGGGATACCTCAGCCAAAACATTTGACTTCAGCACCACCGGCGCTGTCCAATCGAGAGGTTCTGAAAATGGCCCGG
Source organism: Hypomesus nipponensis (assembly GCF_054491055.1). Lineage (NCBI taxonomy): Eukaryota > Metazoa > Chordata > Actinopteri > Osmeriformes > Osmeridae > Hypomesus > Hypomesus nipponensis. The sequence goes on from NC_140374.1 coordinate 22,916,284, forward strand.
ATGTGTCTCAAACAACATGAACTATTGCCTTCCTATTGGCTGCTACGGGAAGCATTTATTGTGATTTTAATGTATTATGCACATAATATCTTAGAAGAAAATGTTTGCAAGGATATGAACAGTTATTACAGGCCTGTATGCAATTTAAACGAACAGGTTACCGGTTAAACATTTTTGGCCAAGACGTTCAATCAGATTAGCGTAGCTAGGCACAAATTTTAACGATATGACAAACAATGACGCCTGGTTGTACCCGTTAACCATGGAACACAACGTAAAGGCTAGTTGTGTCAAGTAGTCTATTAGCCCACACCAAATCACAGCGAGATATAGTTAGCCATGGCCCTGAAGGCCTGCGCAGTAGCCTGCGCAGTAGCCTACACCGCCAAGACACAGACATTGAACATGCAATGCAGCCTGTATGAAGTCAAATAGGGCCTAATGTAAATTCTACATAACTGCATGTTCGTTTTTTAGAATTATTCGTCTACCAAAAACCCAGCCTAGCCGCTTCCTTTTCATCTCGAGACGCAGGAAATGACATCTGCACCTCCCCCATTCATTGCAAATGATATTCCAATTTGGCAACACACAACCGCAAAAAGCGCTTGTTTTTTCATACCTTTTGTAGTCCGAGGAAAAAATACCTCCACTAGCCGGATCGTGGCCATATTCGGGCTCACCGACACTCGAGGACCCCCCCTTTTCATCGTTAAAGCCGGAGCTAGCAGACATTTCTCCTTCAGAACACAACGATGGAGATTTACTGCGGTTATCAGGGCACCTCTTAAAGGCACACAAGCCGCGTTCTATTTGCTACATTGATAGCAAAGGCGGGGATGATGCTCTGTCGCGGTCACGTGATATCCACCGAGTCACCGACCCTTCTAGTAATCGGCGACTTTGTCGGATGGACACTCATCTACTTGCGTGTCATTGCATGCTATGCCCTGTCGTTTAGCGCCAGATCACAGTGCCCACAGAAAATGAAATTGTAGAAACGACACCCGCCACAGATTGCTATGTTTAGAAACGTGTGCGAGGATTTAGCAGTGGCTTTTAAGCAGTGTAAAGAATCTTCAACTGATTACATTAACATAATATATTTACCTGAATAATTAATATACTTCAAATAAAAACAACCTTCTGAAGTCATTAATGTAATGTTCCATTTGAGCTATAGGGTCTTGGCTGGACCAGCATGGTTCTTCTCCACTGATGGCAAATTTGTCAAGAAATCACTGCACAAACAGAACACAGGATCTCACACATCCCAAATCTCCCAGTCCTGTTTTTTGAGTATGTAACCCCCTGATATCAGCAACAGAACATGTAACCCTCATAACCGCCATTCAAGGTCAGGGAGTCTAGGATTGTGGTGGTCTAGAAGGGCAAAGTTACCAGCAAGTTGTCTCCAAGTTCATAGTGAGGTCATTCCCTCCATTGAGAACAACCCAATAAAGTGCCCAGAGAAGGGGTTTAATGCATCACTGATTGATGGAGCCAATGTCACCAATGCTGTGAAGCAGACGATGAATGGCTGAAGAATATCGACAACTCCCGATTACTCAGTACATTTAAGACCCGGCTGTACCAGCACAGCCTTCTGGCCAGGCTTCTCTGCCTCTTCACAGTTTATAAGTTCCCTACGACTGCTGTAGAGGGCATGAAGAGGGAAACCAACAAGCACCTGAGGAGACCCCCCCCCCCCCCCCCAAGCTTCCTCTGTATGCAAGCTGCTCTTCAGAGGGCCTCTGTATGCAAACCAATCAATTCCAGCTCTGCGCAGTGATGGAGCCTCTACTCTAGAGAGTACACCCCCTGACAGCATGAACTAGGGGTGCTGAGGGTGCTGCAGCACCCCCTGACAGCATGAACTAGGGGTGCTGAGGGTGCTGCAGCACCCCCTGACAGCATGAACTAGGGGTGCTGAGGATGCTGCAGCACCCCCTGACAGCATGAACTAGGGGTGCTGAGGGTGCTGCAGATTTGACTTAAAAATTCACCACCGTGGAGCACCAGTGCACTGGAAGAACAATGATGAAAACCAGGCTAAGAAACAGGGTGGGGCTGAAAAATTAAGAGACAAAGAAATCACCTTCACTAGATAAGGTTTTACCAATTGAAAAACGGGTATGTTTATGTTAAAGCTCAACTATTTTGTGCTCAAATAAAGGCCCAAAAATTTGGCACGCATTAAGGATAGAACTCCCAAACTTGCATCCCATCGAATACAGAATATGCTTGCATTAGCAGGGCAGCTGTGGTGAACTATATGGGGGCAGGGCCGGTCTGGATCAAAGTCCAGATCCAATTTTGACTCCCAGTACGTCCATGCTGCCCCGCAACATTAAGCCCCCGCCAGCACCCCCCTGATAAAATATGTTCCCGCGGCTATGGTCATACATTGGTCAGATAGGAACCAGAAGCTTTGACTGGTCCACTAGAGGGCAGTATAGCCCCCTATCCAATGTGTTAGTACGACTGAGGTCCCACACATTAAATCTGAGCTATAGAGAGAATTATTTTCCAATGTACTTTAAACACAAAGACCGTGTCAGAGCCCACGATTGAAATAGGAAGTCTGTTCCAGAGGAGACAAGCTCTAGATGATAAAGCTCTGCTCTCCACAGCTCGACATTTCAGCTTCTAGAACAGCACAGGGTGAGCCAATCAGGTGACTAGATAATGAATATATAAAATATTTAATTTTAATACGTTCGCAAGTACTAACCCTGACCCTGACCTTGGCTCTACAGACATTTGAAGAGCTATTCTTCCATTTTCTTTCCTCTTGCTAATTGAACATTTTATCCTCTGGGCCTACAGTCCCTCGCACTGATCCTTCTAAAAACCACCTCATCACATCACATCAAACGTAATAATGAAAAAAATCTTTCATCTGTGCATGTCATTAAACCTTAAATGAAGGACAAGTTAATCAATGATGGGGAATGACAGGTTGGTAAATGAATGAATCCTGCAGATGGGGGCTTCTCAGCGATCGATCAAAGGGGTTATGTTGAGACGGTAGGCCAAGGATGGGCTACCCTCAGAGCAGCAAGCCTCTGTCGATATACACAACTAGCTGCATGTCTCCTGCTGTGGAAACACACAACCTCCATGATGGGGCCATTAGATCACCCAGAATGTGAGTATGGAGGCATGTGTGTGTGGGTCGGTGGGTGTGTATGTGTGGGTGGGTGAGTTTGTGTGTTGCTGGGTGTGTGTGTGCATACAGCATGATGGGTGCTTTGCATATACATGAATTGTTTAACTGCCATTTCTGTTGAGGTTTTTGGTGATTTATGTGCCAGTAAATCAATACTTGTTTTTTTATGTGGACACTGTAGTTTCAGCATGAAGCCATTGGAGGGCAATGTTGTCCTTGTTATCAACCTTGATACGATAACCCGAACATCAACATGATCTATGAGAGAAGTTCATCTGAACCACGAGCCTCACACAGAAACTCAGTGTAGATTAATAATGTACAAACAGGCCTACTGTTTGCTATAAAATGAGCAGAATGGATGTTTAAAAAGGCTGATTTTGTCTGTGTGTCTTGAGTTGAGAGAGATACACAACAATATAAGAACTAGGGCATTTATTCTTAAAAAAATATATTTATATATTATATTGCCCTGTACATTTTTACAGTTATAATTGATATAGTATCTGTTAAGTTTTAATTGTTCTCAAAGACCGACAATGCTGGACAGTTCAGTCAGATTAATTTAGTCCTTTTTTATTGTTTAAATCTTCTATGTTGTGGGTGAGTCTCGACTTGTCCACAATATTTGTTGTCATTTAATTGTTGAGATGTGCACAGGTTTGGGACAGCATCTACTTCTGTCTGTATTGGCACCAGTGAGATGCCAGGGGATGCTGTGTTTGACTTGATGGAAGTGGATGTCAGTGCAGCGAAGTATTGACAACCCTTCACTTCCTGTCCCACTCGCAGACAGGAAGTCACTGTCACCTGACTCAGGTATTGGCACTTTGTCTCATTGCCCCTTTGGACCTCTTATTTCCTGTCAGTGCTGACATGGACCTAGTCATTCACAGTTACAGACGGATGGACAGACAAACAGAAAGACGGACGACAGACATTAAAAGAGGTCATCTTGCATGATCTGCCTATCCCAGTCACTTATGGCTAACCTCTTGTCTGATTGTTCGCCCTTCATACAGAATATAAACAGTAGGCCATGTACAGTATATAGTTACTAACACATGCACCAGTAGTAAAGTTTAGCCATATGACTTTAATGTAAGTACTTTCTGTAAGTCCCTCCTCATTTCTCTCTCCATCCCCTCTGTCCTCTCGCTTTTCTCCAGCTCCTTCTCTCCATCCACACATTCCTTTCTCCTCCCTACTCCCTCTCTCCATCCCACAGTCCTCCCCCTTCCTCTCTCCATCCCACAGTCCTCCCCCTTCCTCTCTCTCCCCGCCCTCCCCCTTTCTGTGTGTGCAGGCTGCATGAGGTGACAGGGGTAGCCTGGGGCGAGGGGGGGCGAGGGGGGCGAGGGGGGCGAGGGGGGGTGAGGGGGGGCGAGGGACCATCACACCAACAAGTCAGCTGCCTCGCACTGTGACATGCTCCTTGTTACCGGGGAGACGTGCCTGTGACTGACTGACTGAACTTCCCAGGATGGAGAAAGTTTCCCTGATGAGGTGAGAGAGTGAGTGGGAGAGAGAGAGAGAGAGAGAGAGAGAGAGAGAGAGAGAGAGAGAGAGAGAGAGAGAGAGAGAGAGAGAGAGAGAGAGAGAGAGAGAGAGAGAGAGAGACTAGCAGGGACCAGGAACACTGTGGACATGCCTTAGTACTAATTTCATGCAAGCCTATATGTTGTAAAGACATAGTACTCTGAAAAGATTGGTACAAAATGGAGGCCATCATCAACTCTCTACGCACTCGTAATTTTCAACCTAATTCATGGTTGTGTCCACAACCAAATTCCAATGTATTGTTTTGGGAATGCATGTGTATGCAGTACTGGCTGTGATTATGGGTGCATGTGTATGCAGTACTGGCTGTGATTAATGCATGTGTATGCAGTACTGGCTGTGATTATGGGTGCATGTACTGGTCATCTGGTTTTGTTGAGGCTTCTATAAAGAAAAGAAGGTCTTGGATTTCATGCAAAAGATGTCCCAGGAGAAGTGTCCAGTCAGATGAGAAGAGCGAGCCCTGCATGGTGCTGGGGATGTGCCGTGTCTGTGGGTGTCTGAACGTGTGTGCATGTGTGTGCATGGGTGTGCATGTGTGTGCATGTGTGTGCATGTGTGTGCATGGGTGTGCATGTGTGTGCATGTGTGTGCATGTGTGTGCATGGGTGTGCATATGTGTGCATGTGTGTGCCCAGAGCCAGTATACTGTATATCACTGCTGTACCTCTCTAATTTCATTAATGTGATTTCCTGTCCGTTCGCTGACATCTTAATAGACATTATTTGTGGTTCCCTTCAAATAAAGCCAAAGCTGTAAATTGCAACTCATGTGAGGAGTGCCCTGCGCAGCTATGGAATATATTTTCCTTTAGTTAATTGAAACCCAAACCAACATTTATTTGATTGCAAGTTACTTGTTAATGGCAAGATATTGCTTAATAAAAAATATGTATCATTGCTTATTTTCACTAATGATTCTTCATTACCGGCCTATGGGGGCTTTTGTATTGGTGAGTGCAGGAAAAGTGTCTGTATGGAAAAGACGCCACAATATCTGCTTAATGACTCTGGGCTTCAGTAAGGGCACTTCTGCTTACCATAGTTGTAAGAACAATACTTTGTCTCTGGAGTGTGTGTGTGAGTGTGACTGAGTGTGTTAGTGTGAGTGTGACTGAGTGTGTTAGTGTGTTCACCCTTTAAAGCAGAGCAGGTGCCGTGTGCCCTCTGTAGTGGTCCTCTGCATGCCCCTCTCAGGCGCTGTAGCGTGCCAGCTGGGAGAACATCTTCCCTGTCGTAGAGGAGCCCCCGTCAGGAACACACACCCTTGTCAGGCGCTGCAACTTGGCAGAGACTGGGACTGATCTGGCATGGTGGGCAAACACATCTGACAACCCTGCCACAAAAATGATGCCCCTAAGATGCAAGATATGCTCCCCTCACACACACACACACACAGAGAGGGGGAGGGGGGAGAGAGGAGGGGGAGAGATGTGGGGAGAGAGGAGGGGGGAGAGAGGAGGGGGGAGAGAGGAAGGGGGAGACATGTGGGGAGAGAGGAGGGGGAGAGAGGAGGGGGGAGAGAGGAAGGGGGAGACATGTGGGGAGAGAGGAGGGGGACAGAGGAGGGGGGAGAGAGGAAGGGGGAGACATGTCGGGAGAGAGATGGGGGGAGAGAGGAGGGGGAGAGAGGAAGGGGGAGACATGTGGGGAGAGAGGGGGGGGGAGAGGAGGGGGAGAGAGGAAGGGGGAGACATGTGGGGAGAGAGGAGGGGGAGAGAGGAGGGGGGAGAGAGGAAGGGGGAGACATGTGGGGAGAGAGGAGGGGGAGAGATGGGGGGAGAGAGGAGGGGGGAGAGAGGAAGGGGGAGACATGTGGGGAGAGAGGAGGGGGTAGATATGTTGGGAGAGAGGAGGGGGAGAGAGGAGGGGGGAGAGAGGAGGGGGGAGATGGGGGGAGAGAGGAGGGGGGAGATGGATGGTATAAAAGAAAAGGGAGGACAGAGGGAAGGTCCTGGGGATGACCACCGGAGGCCTATCCTCTCCTGAGATGCATCTCTGCACCTCTGTATCTCTGCATCTTACACACTTCTTGAACACCAGCCAGTAAGAACATGTGTCAGGGTCAGGGGTGTACAGTATAGTTATGAAAACAAATCTTTGCTGAACTTTTGTTAGAGATAATACATTTTATTACCAATTTAGGAAATTAGAAATGTAGTTCAAGTATTTGATTTAATTCAGGACCTGGTTTACCTTTGACTCCACTTTGTCATATAAATTCTATATGATTTCATCAGTTTTACATTCTCTTTATTTTAGTAGTGATCAATTAACCAGATTAAATAACACAGTTTACTATAGTGTACAGGAAATCTAGAAATCCAGGAATTTATCTGTCACAGTTACTCTCTCTCTCACAGTGTGTGTGTGTGTGTGTGTGTGTGTGTGTGTGTGTGTGTGTGTGTGTGTGTGTGTGTGTGTGTGTGTGTGTGTGAGCAGAACAGCAGACAGTCTCAGACACATGTATTACTGGCTGTTAGGGTCACTGTGAAAGCTCACACCCCTCAGCCTGCCTCAATCACACACACACACACACACACACACACACACGCACACACACCTATTGTGTTAATTATCAATTAACTGTGATATACACAACATTTGTTCAGCAGTTAATGTCTATGGGAAAGAGCAGAGGCCCAGGAGGCCTAGACATCATGCTGCTAGCAGGATCATGTCATCATGCTGCTAACAGGATCATGTCATCATGCTGCTAGCAGGATCATGTCATCATGCTGCTAGCAGGATCATGACATCATGCTGCTAACAGGATCATGTCATCATGCTGCTAGCAGGATCATGACATCATGCTGCTAGCAGGATCATGTCATCATGCTGCTAGCAGGATCATGTCATCATGCTGCTAGCAGGATCATGTCATCATGCTGCTAGCAGGATCATGACATCATGCTGCTAACAGGATCATGTCATCATGCTGCTAGCAGGATCATGTCATCATGCTGCTAGCAGGATCATGTCATCATGCTGCTAGCAGGATCATGTCATCATGCTGCTAGCAGGATCATGTCATCATGCTGCTAGCAGGATCATGTCATCATGCTGCTAGCAGGATCATGTCATCATGCTGCTAGCAGGATCATGTCATCATGCTGCTAGCAGGATCATGTCATCATGCTGCTAGCAGGATCATGTCATCATGCTGCTAGCAGGATCATGTCATCATGCTGCTAACAGGATCATGACATCATGCTGCTAGCAGGATCATGTCATTATGCTGCTAGCAGGATTATAGGGCCAGGGGCTGTGCTACTGTGTGTGGGTGTGTGTATGTGTGTGAGAGAAGGGTATGTCCGTGTGTGTGTGTTTCTTTGCTACTGTCTCCTCCTCCACCTCCAGGCCTCATGGCCACCAGCTCCTAATCAAACTCCAGGGTCCATGTCCCCAGGCCAGACTCACACACATGAACACACACCAGGGGATGTCCGAGAGTGTGAAGGAGAGGAGTCAAGCTGCTCTACCAACTTTGCAGCCAGGTTTGGACACCTCACTACTGACCATCACGTTGCCAGGTTTGGACACCTCACTCCTGACCATCACGTTGCCAGGTTTGGACACCTCACTACTGACCATCACGTTGCCAGGTTTGAACACCTCACTCCTGACCATCACGTTGCCAGGTTTGGGCACCTCACTCCTGACCATCACGTTGCCAGGTTTGGACACCTCACTACTGACCATCACGTTGCCAGGTTTGAACACCTCACTCCTGACCATCACGTTGCCAGGTTTGGGCACCTCACTCCTGACCATCACGTTGCCAGGTTTGGACACCTCACTACTGACCATCACGTTGCCAGGTTTGGACACCTCACTCCTGACCATCACGTTGCCAGGTTTGGACACCTCACTCCTGACCATCACGTTGCCAGGTTTGGACACCTCACTCCTGACCATCACGTTGCCAGGTTTGGACACCTCACTCCTGACCATTACGTTGTCAGGTTTGGTGTCTTTCCTCCTGACCAACACGTTGGGCTCTGCAGAGTAAACTTTCAGCACAGTTAATCAATGGATATCAAATACCATATGATTATTCTCAAAGATCCATGAAATGAACAGAATAACTGATCGTAATTCTGGACTGACCCACTGAACTTATTACAGTAAATTGTCAGCTCACAATTTCAGACGTGTTATGCCTGCAGTTCACTTCTCCACCCACCTACCACATTCACCCACACACCCTCTATCTCGCTCGCTCTCTGGGCTATAAACCCCTTTCAGCCAACTCTGATGCATGGCACCCTGTTGACACACACTAACAGTGATATATCTAAGTGGATGAATCTCTAATTAAGGTTTGGCAGAGACCCCACAGTTACTTAGCGCCACACTTAATTATCTCCCCACCCTGTGGTCTGCACTCTTTCTCTTATTTTCCTCTGCCCCCCCCCCCCCCCTCACCCCAACCCTCTCAAATAAAAGGTGAAACATTTTAACCAAATGGCATTAGGCGTCAACATCAACACGTTGCACGGGGCACAAACTGGATGAGGTTGTGACTGCAGCCTCGAACAAACAAACAGAAGACAAACTGCAAAGGCTTTTTGTGGAGAATGAAGCTCTTTAGGAAACCATAAAGTGCTGAGTCGCATTAATTACGGCTGGAGAAAAAGACTCTCAAAAGAATTGGCACTTAATTTGGTGTTAATTATCATAATTATGCATGATAAGTGTTTCATGAGAAGAGCGCTTCTCAGGAGGACTGAACCATCTGTAACAGTTAAGGATTAATACATCAGCCTTTATTTCCAACAACAATTTACCTCGTCCACCTTAAAGTGCTCTTTATGAATCAATTGTATCTTTATTAGAGTAGAAATTGTGCTTTTTTCATGATGTGCGATTATACAGATCCCTGTGCAGCAATAAGACATCACTAATTAGGCCCCAAATGTATCCTCAAACACACACACACACACACACACACACACACACAGGCACATACACACAGCCAGTTGCAGGTTCTATGCAGGTGCCCACATCATGATAGGAAGATGTGAAGGCCAAGTACAAGCGAAGGGACAATGTGAGGATGGAGGGATGTGGTTGGCAGAGCGAGAGGAGGAAGAGATGTAAGGGTGGAGGAGGTAATCAATGAGAAGTCCTGAACTTGGAAAACCCTTTTCATGTTTGGTAATCAGCTCAGTTCACCAGTGTCACAAGCAGAGGAAAAGGAGATCAAACCTGAAAAAGATGTGTAGTCGAGGCTGTAAGTGCTGTAGGAACATATCACATGTCATGGAGGATTCTCTTAGCATTCCAAAAGAATCAATGGGTCACGCACAGCACATTTCACCTTCTTCTTAGTAAAGGACAAAAGGACAACTTAATCATTCCCAGCCCGACTATTCCCATGTATACCTACCTTGTCACACATTACTCACTGCTTGCACCCCCCCCCCCCCCCCCCCACACACACACACACACACACACACACACACACACACAGACACACACAGACACACACACAGACACGCTGATGTGGTCAGGGATGGATCCAGCCTGCAGCCTGAGGCGACCTTGAGACTTTACCTCTGGCCTTCCTGCTGCACAATGTGTGCATGTTTGTGTGTTTCACATATTTCTCATCTTTCGTCTCCTCTCCCCTCTTCTCTCTTCTCTCCCCTCCTCCCTCCCAAGCTTAGAGGACATTACCATTATTGATGAGCTCACCCCATCACCCCAGACACAGGTTCTTAAAAGAGAATAATTTCATGCAAATGAGATATTGATGAGCTAATGATTAATTGGGTGCTGGACTGTGTTAATATGCAGTAGCTGTTGTGTAATATGCATTTCTAATGACTCTGTCTTGGTGTGTTCAAACAAATGGGCGACTTTGATCATTGGAGCACTCTGGGGCTTTTCTGCATGTTGGCAAGAGGAGGAAGTGTTGCCGAGGGCAACCATGGGAGCACACTGAGAGGAGACAGTTACGTTCCGTGGTTGTTATGATTTTAAGTGTAGTTGTGGAGTAAAGAGCAACACCCTTTACCTGTGCACACTCTACCACCAACCTCAGGGCCACACTCCAGAACCTAGCCCAGGAGGTTTACTGTGTGTCAGTACGAGTGTAATGTTGTCACTATGTGTGTGTCAGTTTCAGTGTGTGTGTGTTCCTGCTTGTTTTGCAAGACAGGAAGGGGGCTGGCTTGTGCACATCTCACACACCAGTGTAGCTGAGGTCCTAGTGTTCTGCACAGGCCATCTGCAGGGGAGTCCTGGCCACAGCTGTCCACAAAGACTGACACACGTATGACATCCCTGTCACTCTGAGAGGAGAGGACTGTGTGTGTGTGTGTGTGTGTGTGTGTGTGTGTGTGTGTGTGTGTGAAAGAAACAGTGTGTGTGTCTGTGTGAAAGAAACAGTGTGTGTGTGTGTGTTTGTGTGTGTTTGACAGTTGATGGCTGTTGCTTAGGCAGTCATAGATGATTGAGTGACATGTACGCTTGTTCCTGAGCCGAGAACTAATCATACAACGAGGTTCTTTAAGATGAACTTCTCACCCATCAACTACAGTATGAAGTGTGTGTCCTGCTCAGGACTGCACATACTGTATGTGTGTGTGTGTGCGCGTGTGTGTTATCTAGATAGAGCTTTGACAGACTACATGTGTGGCCTTGGAGACCTGTATGTTTGTGGAAACCTGTAAGACTTTTAGTTTCCTCCTTTTAAGATAGTGCTCATATATATGGACTGCACTCCCCACCACAGCCTGAGAGAAATCAATTGGGAAACCTATTTACCATGCTGGAAGGAGATTAACTATTTGCTGGGTTACACACTCAGGCACACTTTCTCTCTTAAATACAGGCTCTCTTCCTCTCTCTCTCCCTCCCTCCCTCCCTCCCTCCCTCCCTCCCTCCCTCCCTCCCTCCCTCCCTCCCTCCCTCCCTCCCTCCCTCCCTCCCTCCCTCCCTCCCTCCCTCCCTCCCTCCCTCCCTCCCTCCCTCCCTCCCTCCCTCTCTCCCTCCCTCCCTCCCTCCCTCCCTCCCTCCCTCCCTCCCTCCCTCCCTCCCTCCCTCCCTCCCTCCCTCCCTCCCTCCCTCCCTCTCTCTCTCTCTCTCTCTCTCTCTCTCTCTCTCTCTCTCTCTCACACATACTCCTTTGTATCTGTGTTTCTCTTGCAGTGTGAGAGTCTTGTCCATAGTATTTATGGACTGCAATAAGGGAGACACTTGATCTACTGATCAACAGACACATCCGTCAGGTCCGTATGGAAATTCTGCATATTGGTCATTGATTGGCTGGAGTGGGCCAGGCCGCTGCGCCGGGACGCTGATGAAGGAGGAAGGGGCGGCTCAATGACCTGTCAGATTACAGTGCTTCTCAATCACTTACAGCCCCGAGTGCATCAGCTAGTAACATCACCTCCGATTGGTCCAGGTGACGTCACAAGGTGTGTGTGACCTCCAGCAGGACGGATCTAAACCCCAGTCTCAGTATGTGACCTCCAGCAGGACGGATCTAAACCCCAGTCTCAGTGGAGGCTCGCTTCTTCAACTGTTCACACTCCGAGCTTTTTAAAAATGTAATTGTCTAAACATGAGAGATACGTGAAAACTTGACTGTTAGACTGTTGTACTGTAGTGAACACAGGATGGTGTCACTGCTACCTCAAACCATGACAGGGTGAGTGAGAGGCAGCTGTACAGGGTGTGTGTGTGTGTGTGTGTGTGTGTGTGTGTGTGTGTGTGTGTGTGTGTGTGTGTGAATGAGAGGCAGCTGTACAGGGTGAGTGTGTGTGTGTGAATGAGAGGCAGCTGTACAGGGTGAGTGTGTGTGTGTGAATGAGAGGCAGCTGTACAGGGTGAGTGTGTGTGTGTGAATGAGAGGCAGCTGTACAGGGTGAGTGTGTGTGTGTGAATGAGAGGCAGCTGTACAGGGTGAGTGTGTGTGTGTGAATGAGAGGCAGCTGTACAGGGTGAGTGTGTGTGTGTGAATGAGAGGCAGCTGTACAGGGTGAGTGTGTGTGTGTGAATGAGAGGCAGCTGTACAGGGTGAGTGTGTGTGTGTGAATGAGAGGCAGCTGTACAGGGTGAGTGTGTGTGTGTGAATGAGAGGCAGCTGTACAGGGTGAGTGTGTGTGTGTGAATGAGAGGCAGCTGTACAGGGTGAGTGTGTGTGTGTGAATGAGAGGCAGCTGTACAGGGTGAGTGTGTGTGTGTGAATGAGAGGCAGCTGTACAGGGTGAGTGTGTGTGTGTGAATGAGAGGCAGCTGTACAGGGTGAGTGTGTGTGTGTGAATGAGAGGCAGCTGTACAGGGTGAGTGTGTGTGTGTGTGTGTGTGTTTGTGTGTTTGCACTTATGGTGGCTGACTTCTCTCCCATCCCTCAGTGCAATGCATGTGTCTCACTGTGCACACACACGCAAACAGACACACACACAGACTGTGCACACACACGCAAACAGACACACACACAGACTGTGCACACACACGCAAACAGACACACACACAGACTGTATTTCTTCCTCTTTCTCAGTGTCTGGGTGGTTAATTGAATGTTAATTTGGGTAGCAACTCCATTTTGAATTATCTGATGTTGGATTAAGACCACGTGAAGATGCAGAACAGTCTGTGTTGGTGAAGGGTGCTTGTGTGCAGGAAAATCCTAATGGTGTTTGTTAAAGGAGCAGTAATTATACAACTGATGCGACCTGAATGGACTTTTTATGTTCCATAGCAGGCCATGTTAGTTAAACTGGAGAGGATAATTAGTTAATAATATGTACTCAAACAAAGTTCACCGTGTTTGTCTTTTTTAGAGATTAAACATCTGAGGTGGCAGAAAATAAAAGCAGTGTTTTGAGTTTTCCCGGATGTGTCGAGGAAAAACACTTAAAGGAATGCTTTGATCTTAGTTTTAATTAGCCCAATTCCCCTCTAGTATTCCTTAACCAACAATACTCTGAACACACCCGCTTCTGCTTCATCAGCGACTTAAGTTTTCTTCCTCTTTGTTTTGTCTGTTCATGTTCAAGTCTTCCTTTTCTCTTCTTTCTAGTAGTCTACAATCACATTTGCAGTTTACAGTAGGCCACAGGTCACAACGGTTTTGTCCTGCTAAACAAGCCTCGATTGCTTTACTTGAAAACATTCAATACAGAAGTCTTCATCATGTGTTTCTATGGATCTTGATTCATGATAGATGATCAATAGAGTGCGAGGTCGCGTCATGTGGATCTCTAGCTCCTCACCCTTCTACATTTAGTCATTTAGCAGACGCTCTTATCCAGAGCGACTTAGAATAAGAACAGGGACGTTCTCCTTCTGCCTTGCCCATCACACAATATGCAATGGGTTCCATTCCAGTGTGGCCTCCTTATTTTGAACCATTCAATTAATTTTGACCAAAAATAATAAAGTTTGGAACCCAAAAACTTGGTTCCTAGCTGGAATGTTTTTTTCGAACCTGTAAAAAATATGTTTACCTTTTAAAAGAAAATGATTTTTTTTTTAGTTTTGTTGAAACTTAAAAACAAACGTTTTAGAAACTATTTTAAACCTTTCTAAAAAATGTTCCAAAACCTTTTGAAACAATTTTTTTTTTACCGTTTCAAAAGAAATTTGAGAAAGGTTTCTAGTTTTTTGTAAAAAAAATAAATAAACGTTTTTGAAACTTAAAAAAAAACATTTTTAAAAACATTTTAAAAAACATTTAAAAAACCTTTTGAAACTTTTTTAGCTTTTACCTTAAAAAAAAGACAGTTAATTAAAAAAAAGATAACAAACAAATCAAACTAAATCTTTGAATGCCGATCTGATTAAGGAATCTGAGGTTTTTGGAATACAAATTTGAGCAATGTGCCAACGGATGCGCTAAGAATGTGCGTTGGAATGCACCTGTGAATGTGAGGCCAAGTGTGAAGTACAGCAGGAAACAGACTGATGAATTGAACGCGTGTGTCTCACACCACAAGCACTCCAATCCAACATGTATGAGGTGTGTGTGACCCATCTTGTCCCCACGCCTTGTGTTGTGTCTGACAGCACATACACCAGGGGCATGGCAGGGAACATTGCTCCAATGAACTAGGTTGATGCCCCTCTCTCTGTGTGTATGTGTGTCAGTGTGTGTGCAAGAGTGGAAGAGGACAAAGTATTGAGTAGCAGGATTGGTCCTGTCCCTGGACACACCTCCACTGCCCCACTGCCCCACTCCCCCCCCCCCCCCACACACACACACACACACCAAAACCACACAAGGCAGGGATGGAAAGATGCCGGGGCCTTGATGAATTTTCCTCCCTGTCAACAAATTAAGAGGCGTTATTGTTGTCGCGACAACAAGGCATCTTGGTCGCCGTGGGGAGCACCATGGAGACCAGTGACATTCTCCTAATCATCCGCAGCTGTCACAAGGCCCTATCCTGACACCTCTCCTTAAAACCTGTCTCCCAGGCATAAGGTAATTATAAGTGCCAGCTGAGAGAAAGAGTGGAGAGAAGTAGAAGCAAGAGACAAGAAGTGTGTGAAATAAAGAGAGGGGTGCTTGTGTCAGTAGGGAAGTGTGAGAGCACTCCAGATAAGTAGCCATTGAAGTGGAGCAAGTGTACAAAGACACAGTCACCGCACTGTGTCTGGGGTGTCGTCCCTGTGCCCCCATTGGGGGGGGGGTCCCTGGGTAGCGCTGAGGGGGACAGGTGAGCGACGGAACTGTCACTGGAGCTGACACTGGAGACTGTTCTGTCTCTCTCTCTCTCTCTCTCTCTCTCTCTCTCTCTCTCTCCCTCCCTCCCCCTCTCCCTCTCCCTCTCCCCCTCCCCCTCCCCCTCCCCCTCCCCCTCCCCCTCCCCTCCCTCCCTCCCCCTCCCCCTCCCCCTCCCCCTCCCCCTCCCCCTCCCCCTCCCCCTCCCCCTCCCCCTCCCCCTCCCCCTCCCTCTCCCTCTCTCTCTCTCTCTCTCTCACACACACACACACACACACTCAGAGAAGAGAATGTGGGAGTGTTAGATTGAACCAGAGCAGCCATGGTATGGTTTGCACTACACTATGGGATGACTTAACTAATTATGGACAGTTTATGTTTTTCAGAAAGTTGCACTTTTTTGCTCTTTTGCACAGCAAAACTGTGATTTTACAAAACTGTGAAAGTTGAAGCAGATTGTCTCCATTTCAACATAGTTTTTCGACCGTTTGTTTTGGTTTGAAGTGGATTGATTGTTTAACGAGCACACAGACACAGAGGGTCTACCCCTGAAGTCTTGGTTGCTAATGAAGGCCACTGCCCAACGCCAAACCTCTTGGCTGCATTGACTATATCATATCATACAGTATCAATCATGTGATACTGTATGGTATGAAATGATCTCTCTCCATACAACAAGACCAGTGTCAGGTACCAGTACTGCATCAGGGGCACTGTTAGTGGAACCTTCAAGAGACAATACAACCTTCCCATCGACAAGGCTCTCACACAGGTTGACACGCACATACATACACATACACCAATACAACCTTTCATTTCTCTGACAGCAGGACCTTTCCTCAGAAAAACATTCCTGTCTAACCATCCACAGGGGGCTAAATTATTCAAATACTCTAATCCTCCTCTTCTCCCTTCTTCCCTCTCAAGCACTCTGCCACTCATCATTTGTCTTTTTATTGTTGCCAATTTACAGGCGATCCCTCCCATTAATGATGCCAACTGTTCTAAACCCAGTCAGAGGGAGGGAGGATGGGAGGGAGGTAAGAGTGGAGGGAGGGGGGAAGGGAAGAGGGGAGGGAGGGGGAGGGGAGGGAGGGAAGAGGGAGAGAGGGAAAAGGGGAGGGAGGAAGGAGGGAAGTGTCAGCTCAGAGGAGGGAAAGTGAGCAAGGCAAAGACAATGCACGTTCTTCTCGAGCTCACTAATGACATACAGACATTCCCTTTCCCTTCTCTCACCGCTCTCTTTTATTCCTCTGTCTCTCTCGCTTTTTCTTCTTACACCATACTATTTAGCTTTATTAGCTGACTAGATGCGTGTTTTTTATTGTCTTCATCCTGCCAGTCATTTGTGTAGTATTGTGAATTACGTACATCTGCTTGGATTACTTTGAAACGTTAAAATCGTACACATTCATTACGCTGCTTTAACGTCAGCAAGTAAACCAGTCATTTTAGAACCACTAAATCATCATCAATCTGCTGTTTAAATTATCCTATAAATGTAAAAACTTGCTAAAAAACACCTCCTATAAACCTGTGATTGTGAGCGTGTTGATGAGGCTAGCAAAAAGGTGTTTATTTAGTACACTTTTCCGACTCTTGGGGACCATTCTATCTGATAACAATTTAAAACATAAAAAATACATTTTATGTATTTGGTGTTGCCTGATTTTTACTATTTTTGATATAAAAGCAGCTTCAACATTTCCTTCATTGAAAGTTATAAAGAATCGAGCCCCATCTTTCTGTGGGTAAACAGGGTCGGTCTGGAGATGTGAGAAATGCACAACCAGAGGCCTGGATTTATATATATTATATATATATATATATTATATATTTATATACATGCAAAAAGTATCTTAAACTTACAGAAAAGCCCATTCCTGTTCTGAAATGGAAACACCAATTAGATTAGTCTCTTTTATAACCGACACAGAATGATTAGTTCCTTCATAGTGGTGTTATGACTCCCCCTCCTATATCATGACAGACATACAGTGGTCCACAGGCGACCTCCAGAACTCTGCATTACTTATCTTCATCATTTGAATAATTTCAAAGTAAACAGGCAATGAATAAGCTTATCAGATCGATGTTGAACACTTATGAAGGATATATTGTTCCGAAAGGATCCTTTTACATATTTGTTTTCCAGTAATTTGGACATCTAGAGTTACATATTTATTTCAATATCGCAAATATGTAGGATTGATTGGTGAAGTCAGGTGCCAAAGACAGGAAGGTGTATTTGCAGGGACCCGTACAGTATAATCAGATGATCGTGGAGTTGGAAGAAAGTTAGCAGACATTTTTGTGGATGTAATTACAATTATATTCCTGACTGTACCTCCCACAGGTAATAAATATGTAAAGACATTTCTAAATTAAAATGATCTGTACCTTGAGCCTTTCTCCTAATATCTATATCAATGTAGAGGAAGGGATGGAGCAGGAAGAGAAGGAGCAGGAGGAGAAGGAGCAGGAAGAGAAGGAGCAGGAAGAGAAGGAGTGGGTTATGAGTTTATGGGGAGGGGCAGCAGAGAGAAGCATTGTAAGCTAGTGGGGGATGGCTGTCGCTATCTTAAATGAGGAGTTCCATACGAAGCTTTGGATTAACAGAACTTAATCCCTCATCAAACAGACAATAACAGGACGGCCTAGTCCTCGCCAATTCTTAGATTAACTCCACTCAGTGGGGTAGGCCTCCACTCTATCCTCTGCTGTGACCTCTGGATGGCAGCAGGCTAACTAACACTAGCAGCATTACAGAAACTGCTAGTCAACAGTCCCAGTTCCCAGGCTGCTCATGTCTGGGCTTGATTTGAACACGGTGGCATATACTTTCCAAAATATGGGTATATACTTTGGAGTTTAAGGAGAAGTAAAACTTTGTAGATTTAAGAAGAGCTATTTGATGTTGTTTGCCTTAATATAATCCTGCCTGGTAGGGTACCTTCAGTTGCCATGTTGATAAACCTGAAGAGGCTCCTGATGTGCTAAATCCTAACAGCTCATTTGACTCTGAAGACCTTGATGACTGAATTACAAGCCTGTAATTAATGAGATAGATAGGCCTTGTAATTCCCTCTAAGTGAGAGGACCCCAGAGCCAACAAATATGTTCGTCTAGCAAATATAGGATTACTCTGTCTGGATATTCTCTAACTTGGAGTCCAGTGAGAGAGAAAAGAAGCCAGTGGAAGGGAGAGTGCTGACACTCACTGTTCCTGCAGGAGAGATCTTTAACATAAACAGTCCAATTCTCACTGGAACTCCATGTTTGACGGTTGGAGATAATGTATGTTTACTTTTATTTTTGAAGTATGTAATCCAAAATTTCAGATTAGTTATTTGAAGGCTTTGGTGTATTTAAACTCCTAATGAAGGTATGAAGTCATGTTCATGTAGTTCTATTAATTACAGTTTGAACCAGGGGCATAGCCAGAATAATATTTTGGGGTAGGCCTAGAAAAATCTGGATAGAATTAATACATACATACTAATGTATTATTATTATTATTATGTATTAATACATATTAATACATACATACATCTGAATCTTTTAATTTGTCTTATTTACTTTGCAATGTGCACACGGTGCATAATCTTTCGGATATATTTTTGTTTTTGGGTAGGCCGAACTGGCAACCTTCTGACTAATAACCCGATTAATAGCCTGATTTGCTAACCGCTCAGCCATCTGACCCCATTTGATGCAAAAATGAATGCTCGAATAAACATACATGTTTAGTCAAACATTTTAAACATACACAAATGTAATAACCTTGGAGGCCCAATGTGTGAAGGGGTTTGGTAGAACTGGGGACTCAGAACATTGTATTGCTATTTTTCACTTGTGCAATTAAGAAACATTTCTATGGTCTCATTGAATTATAGTTAAGCAACCAGAAACAACATGAACCTACTGTCACATCCCCCCACGCCCTAGGTCATGTCTTGGTTCTGTGTGTGTACTCACCTCTCCTCTTTTCAGTGTCTCCTACCCTGCCTGTGATTGACCTCCCCAGTCCTGATTGACAGCACCTGTTTTCAATCTAGCCCCAGCATATTTAGCCCTTGTGTTTCTATCTCTCGTTGCTAGTTTGTCTTTGTACCTCGTGTCATTCCCTGCCTAGTCTTCTGAATCCAGTAAAAACCTTTTTTTGGGTCGTGCTTTTGACTCCTCCACCTATCGTCATTACACCTACTTCCACAGAGCATGTTATCAGTTGTCAGTTACCAGTTATCAGTTCACTTAAACGTACAGTTGTCTTACACACTATTTTATTGTTACATTTACTGATCTTAGTCACCAGGGTGCAGTGAAAGCCTTATATAATGGCATTTGTCATAAAACTCCTGTATATTCTGTTTAATTTGCTGTTGTTAACCAGCTCTGGTAATAAATAAAAACTCCATATGCTTCATCGTGTCTTCTGTAAACATAAACAATGCAGTTAAATGAGAGAACATGTAGGAACCAATAAAAACAGTCATCATACTTGTCCCTGTTCAGCCTCGCCTTATTTATAGCAGAAACATACAGTAGAAAACTGCTCTGATGGAAGGGTTAGGTAAAAGGTTAAACGTTTGGTCACATGTTGGGTTCCAGTCTTTGGTCTTGACTGCTTCCTCCGTTCCATCCTCTCCTTTGTTGCTCAAACCATTTTCCTATTTAGACTCAAAGCAAAACAATGAAGCTTGAAATGTGTGGTCACATCTTCAAAGGAATGTGTCTGTCTCACTTCAGTCACTCCTTGCTCTTTCTCTCTCTCTCTCTGCACATCTGTCTTAACCTTCCCTGTCATATTACTCCTAACTTCTGTCTTTCAGACTACCACAAAACTTGTCAGTGTCATTGTATATTTATACTAATGATACAGAGAGATCAAGATGTTAGTCAGTCAAAGATGCTACTTGTCAAATACGTATTTTGCTGGCCAGTGATACAGTTAGCCAGACAGCAGTACTGCTAGCCAGTGAAACAGCCATTCAGCTAGCCAGGCAGGGCTGTTGCTAGCAAGTCAGAGATGCTACAAGACAGATGTTGCTAGTGAAACTGAGGTGGCTTGTTCCCTGACTTTCTGAGGTAAACAAGCAAGGCAAGGTTAAAAAGGGACAGACAGTGTGAGAATCAGCGTTCCACCTTTCCTTTCCCAGAGTTTGTGTGAACGAATAGGCTGGCTGGCAAAAGGTGAGCATGAAAAATAGCCCAGCTCCAGGTTGACCCAAATCATCCATTATGTGGACTGATTATGAGCACAGTGCAGCTTACAGGTGGGCCAGATCAGGGGAAACACTAGGTCACTGTCAGACTGGGTTTAACCACACCATGACCAACTCTGCTGTGGTTTAACCACACCATGACCAACTCTGCTGTGGTTTAACCACACCATGACCAACTCTGCTGTGGTTTAACCACACCATGACCAACTCTGCTGTGGTTTAACCACACCATGACCAACTCTGCTGTGGTTTAACCACACCATGACCAACTCTGCTGTGGTTTAACCACACCATGACCAACTCTGCTGTGGTTTAACCACACCATGACCAACTTCTCTGGGTTTCAACTGCAGGACCAGTTCTACCAGTAGTTAGACTGTGGTTCAACCACAATTGAACCCTGACAGTCTTTATTCAGTGCATTTGCCGAGTCACCGACCAGCTAACTTGAAGACAGCTGAAGCATCTCCCAATCATGTCATTTCCAGTCACTCACTGTCTCTCGTTGAATGTTGTCACTTTGACCCCATCTAATAGTGGACTTTTGAATTCTAACTGCTGTACTAGATCGTGGTTGTAATGCAGACATGCAAATGACCTGGAATGCAAATGTATATAAAATATGGCTATTCATGTAATTTTAAAGAATGTTAATTCAGAGCAGGTTTGTGTGTTATTTTGGTCAGGAATTAAACTAAATAAGCATTTATCTTAATAACTGATCTGGACTCAGTGAAGCTGAGACCATAAGTCTGTCGGTTGCAGAGGTTCACGCAATCAAAGCAGCTAGCTTAGCCTCTGCAGCGTGACTTACTCCAGTGACCAGGGAAGAATTAACACACACACATACATACACATACATACACACACGTACACACACACACACACACACACACATACAGACACACACACAGGCACACACACATACAGACAGACACACACACACACATAAAAACGCGCACAAACGCCTCAATGCACTCCAATATGACGCAGCCCTATTGATATATGCAGTTAATTATATTGAGTTGATTAAAGTCAAGGACCGGCTGTGGAATTCATCCTAAATATCTAATGGGTGTTTATAAAGAGAGAGAGAGAGAGAGAGAGAGAGAGAGAGAGAGAGAGAGAGAGAGAGAGAGAGAGTGAGGTTAGTGTTTATGTCACTCAGTGCATACTAATACTGTTCATATTTTTTCATTAGTTTCTACTTTTACTAGCCTTAAAATCTGGAAACATCCAGATCCAACAACCATACTAACGACTCTGTTACGTGTTCTACAGTTGTAATAACAGCACTTCTGTACATCGATTAGCATTCAGCCTCACTCACACATAAATCAACAGGATAGATAACACTTGGGTTTAGGCAGGACATTGCATAAGGCTACAGCGGTGAGTGTCGGTGTGTGTGTGTGGGTGTGTGTGTGTGTCGCTGTGTCGGTGTGTATGTGTGTGTGTGAGATTACTTGACACATCACTTAACAGACTCGAGGCCACTGTGAGCTCTTCATTTGGATTAGAACAGATTAAGTTCATATATAGATAGTAGTATAGGACGCAAATGACTGACTAATTAACATGATTATGTTAGACTCACAGTGTAAGGTCTTTGGTCTAAAGGGGTGTGTGTGTGTGTGTGATTTCCATGTAAATTGTTCTCCTTTGTTCTGTGTCATGGTAAAATCATGCTGTTTACCATCTGCTTGACAGATACCACACCCTTCAATTGTTCTGGAACATTCATCGTTCCCGAGTGTTTATCCTCGCTCTCAGTAGGTCTTAACCCACTGAGACACACGTGACGCAGCACACCAGCAGGCTGCAGGCCTTGTTACCTTAGTGCTCCACAGCAGTGTAAGGTTGGCACACTCTTGGTACTGTTCAAGAGAAGCCACATGAGCTTCCACTCGCACTAACTGACAATGATAACTAGTAATTACAACCACTTAAAATGTGCATTATTTTACCCAGTGTTGAATAAACTATTGAGGCAGAAAATTGTCCGGTTTTATCACTGGCATATAAACACACACATTTAAGAGCTTCCCTTGGACGATCTCCAGTGGACAGTTCACTGTGACACTGTACGACAGAAATAGGCAGACATGCGAACAGACTGAGAACTGTGTGAAGTGGCTTCAATACATTTCTATCTTTGACACCAGGAACCCAACTACTAACACTGAATGTCCATTGAGGATTGATTCACCACTTAAACTGGAAGTACATGTACATTCACCAAACACAAAGACAAGACTTCCGGAGCAAAAAAACTAAAAACGTTTGAATGAACATCTCTTACTTTTCTGCAGAAAGGTCTGGGGTGTGCCCACCCTCCTCTTTGAGTGATAGCAGTTTAGAAGAGAGGGGGCCTACTGGAGATTAGGACTCCAATTAGCATTTAAGGTGCTGTCATAAATTCCTTCCTAGAGTGGAATGGGGGAAGCAGAACAAATGAGGGGATTAATATGTGCTCGGACCGACCGATAGTGAGAGGGGGTCTGGGTCACCTTGGAAGAAAAGGCTGGTCTGAAACACATGCACGATGTGGGCCCAGCACGCTGCTACACCACGGTGCCACATCACGGTGCTACACCACAGTGCTACACCACGCTGCTACAGCACCGTGCTACACCACGGTGCTACACCACTCTGCTACACCACGGTGCTACACCACGGTGCTACAGCACGCTACTACACCACGGTGCTACACCACGGTGCTACACCACGCTGCTACACCACGCTGCTACACCACGCTGCTACACCATGGTAAGATCAACAAAGTCTTGTGATTTACAGTTTCTTTAATGTTCTGTACATCAAAGACGTTGGTTATGGTCCTTGTCTGTTCATTATCTTTAACTAAACAATTCAATGCAGAAACACCTAAAATGACTTAAAACAACAGGCTTAAAATTACTTGAAACAACAGGCTGGAATTGACTTGAAATAATAAGCTTTTTGTTCTTTCTGGGAAGTGAAAGCATGCAGTGTGAAATCAGAAGGTTTCAAAGGAAAACAGTAGCTCATCACAGTATCTTTTCACTTCAGGCATGGCATTTCTATAATATTTAATAACTATCTCGAGCTTGTAAGTGACTGAGGCTGGATGCTGAGTCGCTGGTCTGACGGGCTGCGTTCTCAAAGCTTCCTTCCACAGAGGTTGGAGTTCAACCTTTGAACAGGAGGTCAGGGTAAACGCCTGGCTGTATGCAGCTGTACTGCAGCTCTTCCACTAGCAGGGACAAGGTGACTTACAGGTAATCTATAAGAACGAGGAGCCAGCCAGGCGCCTGAGGCTTTTATTAGATCTCCAATACTCTCAGTGCCAGAGGCAGCCCTAGCCTCGGCCCCAGTCTTAGCCCCAGCCGTGGCCCCAAGAAAAAGCCCCAGACCTGACCCTTGTACTGGCCTCAGACCTGCACCCAGACCTAGACTATACTCTGCCCAAAGAAGGGCTGCACCAGAAGGGACCCAGGACAGTCATGGTGGCAGCCGCCTTTCCCTCAACTGAGAGGGAGGAGACAACTGTCACACACTTGCTCTATGAGAGAGAGAAGAAAGAAGAGAAAGAGAGAGGAATGATGAGAGAGGGGTGGAAAAGCAGGAAAGGGATCTATCTGTCAGAACTTAGGAAGTTTTTTAGCAGTACATTGACCTTGAGCAGTTGCAATTGATTTCCAGTTAACGGCTCCAAAAAGCGTTCTGAAACCACGGCGAGCTTTGATTGGGAACAGATTTCCCAAAGTCCGATAGCATGCCACCTGCCTGTGGTGATGGATGGTCCTCCTGTATCCCATCAATCCTCACCTGCTGCACAGGACCTGACACCTGCCACAGATTTATCATCATATACTGCATCCTGCGAACGGTCCATTCAGAGAGGAGCATGCTATACAAAGGCCCCTCCCCCAAGGGTTACTGGATAGGGGCAAGGGGGTAGATTTATTCCTGTTCTGTAAAAATAAGAGAATAATAGATTGAAGCAAAGAGGAGGAAGAGAAAGCAGGAGAAGGAAAGCAAGAAGGAAGCAGGAGAGGTAGAGGGAGGAAGGGAGGAAGGAAGGAAGGGAGGGAGGGAGGGAGGGAGGGAGGGAGGATGGGAGGGAGGGAGGGAGGGAGGGAGGGGGGAGGGAGGGAGGGAGGGAGGGAGGGAGGGAGGGAGGGATGGATGGATGGAGGGAGGGAGGGATGGAGGAAGGGAGGGAGGGAGGGAGGGAGGGAGGGATGGAGGGAGGGAGGGAGGGAGGGAGGGAGGGAGGGAGGGAGGGAGGGAGGGAGGGAGGGAGGGAGGGAGGGAGGGAGGGAGGGAGGGAGGGAGGGAGGGAGGGAGGGAGGGAGGGAGGGAGGGAGGGATGGAGGCACTAAGCTCTGGTACGATGACACTTTGTGTCTCCCAGAGAATCAAACTGCAGACAACAACAAACCATTCCATGCCAACTGTGTTTGATTAATTCATTACTCACTACAATTAAGGAAAGTTAAATAAAGTGTCCATGAACACTGAACATCGTCTCTCTAATGAATACCTTCTCTCTCTGATATTACAAGTGGATAAGAACCTCCTGCTGTTTTTACGACTTGTGAGCATTGTGTGAGCTGCTGTATCTCTCTGTTCTCTCTTGAAACTCCCTCTTCTCTTGATGTTTCTCTGTCTCCCAGCAGCTGAACAGGCTGAACGACGAGCCTTCCAGGAGACCTGAGACTTTGGGGCAGGGTGAAGAGGGGTGGGAGGGGGGCGCCTGGCCAGCCCTGGTACTTTAGGTCTGTGTAATCTCTCTCAGGCCTTTTTCATTAGCTACACTGACTAAAAGAGCTTAACCACAGAGCCCAGTTAACCAGAGAACAAAAGGACACAACGCAGATTCCTCAGAATACATGTCCGCTCAGCCACACTTCCCCTCCTTCTCCCTTTTTCTCTCTCTCATTCCCTCCCTCTCCTTATTACCTCACTTCCATTACTCTCCTTTCCCTTTCTCTCTCTCTCTTCTCCCCTCTATCTCCCTTTCCCTTGGTCTCCCCCCTGCTCTCTTCCTTTCCTCCTTCCTCCCTCTTCTTCCAGAGCAGCTCTGTGTGGATTAGAGATGGCATCAATGGGATGAGACGTATTACTAATCGATTTGAGGAGAGCTTGTCTTTGTTCTCCCGAGACGAAAACTTTGGATCTCAACGCTGTGCACACGCCTAATGCTGCTGCTAATGCTGCTGATCTAAAGATGGAACGCCAAGGAGGGAAAATATCTCTTTCTCCCGCCCTCCCTCCTTCAGTCTCTCATCAGTTAAGCAGATGAAGTCTGTATTGTAGTGTATCTTGTATTGTCTTATGCATTGTGCACAAGAGCTGGTGAAGGAGCTTTGTTCGGATTCTGGAGGAGAGAACAGGATAAACAAACAGAGTGAGGGAATCTTGTTCAGTGTGGAAGATGAAGGTTCAGGCTACTGTGGCTTCCTCTCTCTGACGGCCCAAAAACTCTACTTTCTAATCAGAGCACCTCAGGACAGCTATGGGTCTTGGGAGGAGGGATAAAGGAAGGAGAGATGGAGGGAGGAGAGGTGGAGGGAGGAGAGGTGGAGGGAGGAGAGGTGGAGGGAGGAGAGGTGAAGGGAGGAGAGGTGAAGGGAGGAGAGGTGAAGGGAGGAGAGGTGGAGGGGTGGTGAGGAGGAAGTAGGAGGGGAGGAAAGAACTGGGGAGCGACTGATGCCATATTTCTTCATGAGGGCGTCAGTAACAGAGGAGTGGCTATATGAATGGCCTGTCATTGGAAAGGAGGATAAACAGCTCCTGTTTTGCGAGGTGGAGAATCAGAAGACAGGGTTGCCAGGTTTGACCAACAGGCTTGTGTGATATCTTCCCTTCACACTGTTCTCATGTCACACTTTGTCTAGGGATAATTCACCATGACTTAGAGCTGGAGGACAGCAGGTGTAGGCAGCCTTGTCCAGCAACTAACCTTCACTGACCAACCTGTCTCCTCCAGCCAGTTGACTTGTTCAACACAGAATTTGGAACCAATTTTTTGAAAGTGGAGAGGAGGAAACCATTTTTTCCCAAAGTGGAAAGGCAAGAGCATGTAATCAAACTGGACAGAGATGGATCTGCAAGAGTTCAAAGAGCATACCAACAGCTGAATAGATTTGGTCATTTTACTTGGTAGAATAAAATGTAATAATGTGTCACATACTATGGTGTGTAAAATGAAGAAATATAATGTAAATGGAATAATGACTGAATGAATGATTGATCCAGAGAGAAGACTCTCTCTCACTTTCTCACCTCCTATACTTGCTGTCCGAGATCCCCAGTGTGTGTGTGTGTGTGTGTGTGTGTGTGTGTGTGTGTATTCCAAGGTAATGTTTTCCATCCAGCAGCTCCAGGCTGCCACTAACCCTCCTGCTGTGGGCCTCACACCCACATCTAAAACACAGCTCATGTTTCTGCATAACACTGTCAACATGTTCATCATTTCACCAACCTATCTTGCAGAGAGGATAGAGCTACAGTACAGACTGCAGTATGTAGTAGCACCTGGCTCAATGATGGAATTTAGATTTAAACTAACATAAAGACAGACAGGCTGGCAGGCAGTTAGACAGGCAGACAGATAGACAGACAGGTAGGCAGACAGATAGTCAAAGATGTCTACATGCTGTGTGAGACATTATCCAGATGTGTAGTGAAGAGTTTGAACATTGGACGTCTGTTCAGTGTGGCCAATTAACTGGTTCAATCCTCCTACTAAACTGTTAGTGTCAGTGTCAGTGTCTGTGTGTGTGTGTGCGTGTGTGTGTGTGTGTGTGTGTGTGTGTGCGTGTATGAGTGTGTGAATGTGTGAATGCGTGTGTGTGTGTAACCATTACACTATTACTATGGTTGCAATACTTACTATTATTTTGAAACATTATTTTTTTAGATATAATTTGTAGTGTACTGTAATTCCAATATGTAGTTCATGAATATGACAGCAGTCCCCCCTGGTGTAACCTGTGTCAGGAGTCGCTATGGATGTTTAGCTGTCTATTAGCCATGACGTTTGGCATAATTTAGCATAAGTCTGGTTAAATGTAGACCTTGATTAGTGTGGAGGGTGGTTTAGCGTGTGTACGTTTGTGTGTGTGGGTGTGTGTGCATATGTGTGTGTATGTACGTGTGTGTATACAGTACGTGTGTGTGTATGTGTATGCAAGCATGTCAGAAAGTGAGCGTTTACACACGTGTTGTGGGGCTAGTTAGCCCAGCCAGTTCATCAGCTACCATCACAGCAGATGTAGTGTGATGTTCTCCTGTCTGTTTCCCCCTGCGGCCACAAGGACTCTGGAGGAGAGGTCTCGTTCATACTGTTGGACTGGAGCACATTAGAGACAGATGGTGCAAGCAGACATTTAAAAGGTGAAGAGAGCACTTGAAGCTTGGGTGGCTGCACTTGTTTTCTTGAAAGGACGGTTATCATCTGTCTGGTTATCATCTGACTGGTTATCATCTACCTGGTTATCATCTGCCTGGTTATCATTTGTCTGGTTATCATATGTCTGGTTATCATCTGTCTGGTTATCATCTGTCTGTGTTTTAAAGCCTGTCCTGTCTGCATGCTGCCCTGCTGACAGACCCTCAGGGTGTCTTCACTGCAAGATTCAACACCAGGCTAAAACCACACAAACCATTTCATTTTCTCCCAAAATAATTTAAGTTTGTGTCTTGGGTGGGTCCATTGAAACCACAATGGACGTTCTCATTTGGAGAGCAACCAGAATGTCAAATTATGGCAATAAACATTGATTGAGAAAGGATCTCATCAAGCATAATATGAATTGGTCTTCAGGTTTCCTTTAAGTAAAATTCTAGTAATTTCTTAAAGCAACACTCAAGGTATTTACCATGGCTGAGAGCACTTTATTTCCCAGTATGTTCAGTACGTTATCAATGAATTTTAAGTCAGTGCAGTTTATAAAAGCATGGACATTGAGAGAAACTATCAGTTGTGGATATGATGTCATCAAACCAGTTTCTTTCTTTGTGACAGTTTGGCAATTCTTAATATTCTGAGGTCAGACAATCATATAACAGTATGCATCAACTTTGCAACTTGTTTTGCTATTGCTTTTGTGTTCATAAATAATAATAATGACATTTAAATGTAATAATAAAAAAATAAATGCGAATTCATAAGTAGGATTTGTTCCTACATCACTGTAACTTCCTGTCGTACATTCATCTACAAAGGTTTACTGCCATTAACCTGTGTAGTAAGTAACTGTGGTGCTCCAGGGTGTTTCCACAGCTCAGTGACATCAGACACTTTTTCTCTGGAGGATTTTCTTCCAGCATCAGAGGCTCTGTTTGGGGTTTTAATGAATAAAACACCATGTTTATCCTGGCTGTTTAACGCTAAATCCCCGTGAACAGTCACAGGGACCAGGAGAATATGTATTTGTGCTAAAGACACAGGGGATTTGGCGAGAGCTGCTGCTGGCTTTGTAGTCG
Organism: Hypomesus nipponensis; assembly: GCF_054491055.1. Lineage (NCBI taxonomy): Eukaryota > Metazoa > Chordata > Actinopteri > Osmeriformes > Osmeridae > Hypomesus > Hypomesus nipponensis. Next base: position 22,945,397 of record NC_140374.1, read on the forward strand.
CTGAAGCTTCCCCAAGTGACGAGTACCTGGGAGACTGCTCATATTTACTCTCCTGTCCTTTGAGTATAGCCCTTTTCATTATTTGTTCTTATATGCCACTGCTCCCCTACAATGTATACTCCAGAGAGAGAGAGAGAGAGAGAGAGAGAGAGAGAGAGAGAGAGAGAGGGAGGGAGAAGGAAAAGGGAGTAAGAGAGTAAGAAAGAGAGGGAGGGAGGGAGAGAGGAACTGGGTGAGTGAACGAGCTATTTATATGCTTTATTTGTTGTTTATGACCATTTGGCTAAGTAAATTACAAGACCTACTATAGGAAAAGTAACAGTATACTGGTTTAATGGTATTTTTAAAAATTGGTGTATACCTTTTAGTTAAATTCCAAAACTCTCCCAACAGTATGACTTTATAAAAATGTTTTTTGGCGAAGATTGACATCAAAACAATATTCTATAGTTCCAGCAATAGTCAGTGTTTAATTAACGCAAAAATAATATAAATCAGTAAAAAGCGCAAAAGCGCACTTTTGCGCACGAATATGATGGCACTACCACATATTGCCAAAGAGTGGCAATGTTGGGTTTCTTTATCGATAAAGCTCCTAGGATATTGCCCCTTTCCAGATCAATATGGTCTCCATGGTCCCTTGCACACTGACGTTTTCGTCTTGAAGACTCATCATTGTAACCGTCAAGAACTATTTTAAATTAAAATTCAAGATTATTTTTAATTGTTTACAAATAGCCTTGTCAGATTGAATTCAGTGGCAGTCGTTATTGGGTGGACAATTTGATCCCGATAGTGAATAAGGTATGTTTTTTTAATTCTGTGCTAGAGAAGCAAACGCTTGCCTTTCCATAATTGTTTCTTCATAAGTAGTCTGTTCATATCGACCAAAGCCAGTTTATATTTATCCTACCAGATTCCATTCTCCTGACATACTCGGCTGTTTTGGGACAACGTTTAAACGGTATTCCTCCTGTCCAGCACTGAGTGCTGCATTCCGGCTGCTACTCGGATGGAACACTTATGATAAGTTTGGTTACTGCATTATTAATATAATTGACTCTCCCACACGAGCATGCTCATTGGCTGCGAGTCCGGGACAATTTTATATTTCAGCTCCTGACGTCAGGGCGCCTATAAAACTAAGCAATGCTTTTAAACTCGCGTGCTGACTGATCCCCGAAAAAAACTCCATCCGTGCGGGGTAGAGGTCTGTATTCTTTCTCTATGAGGCAACAATTTGCCTGTGAAACGCCCGTGAACATCCTCAATCTCGCGCACTAATCCTAACAGAAGCCATGAAGTGTTAAATGTTGGAAACACACTCGGGCGCAGACACTTGCATGCTTGGAGAGAGAGAGAACACGGGGAGAGACGCACGCGCTGCTCCAATGCGTCTGTGCAATAGACACTCTGCGTGAAGGGGAGAAAAAAAACTTATCGAATTACAAAACCAATCCTGCGCTGCTCGATTACTAACTCCTACTTTTCCTCCGGTTTTGAAGAGAAAAAAAAATAAAGAAATCAAGCTGGCTCAGTGCGTGTCTCAGCAGCTTAGTTTGACAGGTGCTCCTCATCTCCCTTGGAGGACTGTCAGCAGCACGAGGATGGCATCAGAGCTGGCAATGAGCAACTCCGACCTGCCCACCAGTCCCCTGGCCATGGAATATGTTAATGACTTCGATCTGATGAAGTTTGAAGTGAAAAAGGAGCCGGTGGAGCCCGATCGCAGCATCAGCCAGTGCAGCCGCCTGATCGCCGGGGGATCCTTGTCTTCCACCCCGATGAGCACGCCTTGCAGCTCGGTTCCCCCCTCTCCAAGCTTCTCGGCGCCCAGTCCGGGCTCGGGGAGCGAACAGAAGGCGCACTTGGAAGATTTCTACTGGATGAGCGGGTACCAACAACAGCTGAATCCCGAGGCTCTGGGCTTCAGCCCGGAGGATGCAGTGGAGGCGCTGATCAGCAGCAGTCACCAGCTCCAGACTTTCGATGGCTATGCTAGAGGGCAGCAGTTCACTGGCGCGGCCGGGGCAGGAGGCACCATGGCGGGGGAGGAGATGGGATCAGCAGCCGCTGTGGTATCGGCGGTCATTGCGGCAGCGGCAGCCCAGAACGGAGGACCCCACCACCACCACCACCACCATCATCATCACAGTGGTGGACATCATCCTTCTACCGGCGTCCAGTCCAGCGGCACCAACGTCAACCACCAGCACATGCTTTTGGATGACAGATTTTCCGACGAGCAGCTCGTGACCATGTCAGTGCGGGAACTCAATCGGCAGCTTCGTGGGGTCAGCAAGGAGGAAGTGATCCGTCTGAAACAGAAGCGGCGGACACTGAAGAACAGAGGCTATGCCCAGTCCTGTCGCTACAAGCGGGTCCAGCAGAGACATGTCCTGGAGGGCGAGAAGACCCAGTTGATTCAGCAGGTGGACCTTCTCAAGCAGGAGATATCCAGGCTGGCCCGGGAGAGGGACGCGTACAAGGAGAAATACGAGAAGCTCATCACCAACGGCTTCCGAGAAAACGGTTCCAGCAGCGACAACAACCCGTCGTCGCCAGAGTTTTTCATGTGAGTTTCTCCGTCAAAAAGTTTTGACAAAATACAAAAAGCGTTTTATATGCACAGCCTACATGCATTAGAACCAAACACATGAATGGGACTCAACTTCAATAGAAATATTCGATCTTAACCTTTGTGAATATTGTGATTAAATATTATTGCCAATCATCATTGCCAGGCATCAGTCTTTTTTGCCCCAAAACAATCTTTAAGGATAGTCTATGCTATAGGCTATAATCCCGTTTTGTTTTTGTAACTCTGTACCTGTGTTCAGTAAATTATGTTTGTCCCTTATGATTTTAAACATTATTTGGTTGAGTTCTACTAATTAAGTTCTACTGAACTTGAACTTGTCGATGAACGCATCGATTTGGTTCCTGCAAACATTGTTTCTGTTGAAATTAGGCATTCTTTTAACATTAAGCTACCCCAGTTTCACATCATCCATCTGTTTTCTTCATGTTTAATGGATACTAGGAATGCTTGAAAACGTTTATTTATTTGTAAAAGTAGACGGTGTAGTCTTTTCTAAACCAACCGCGCATCCTGTAAGGATAATTTTATTGTAGCTTCAAACACAACTTTGTCGTGGGACAAATAAGTGTCAACTGTATTTTTATGTCTTCATTTAGCAGAAGCTTTGTCCTTCACATTTGTGAGAAAGTTTATTCGGCGTCCTGACAGACTGTGATTGACCCTCATCCGCACGAGCTCGCTGATGACGCTGTCCTTTCAACTTGATCCAAATTGCCAGGGAAACAGGACCTTAGGAATGATGTCGGAATGCCGAGTGTAGGCCTAATGTTGTCCATGTCCACGATGTCCACCCACACCTGACACGACGGCACATATTCTTGGGGTGTACGGAAACAGCAAGAAGCGAATTTAATAAATATAATTTCACAGGCAACAGGTTGTTTAATATGAAGTAATACTAAATTAATATACTAAATTGATATTTGAAATGCACTGTTGTTTTCTGATAGGCCTATTTATCATGTAATTTATAGACGGGAGAGAAATACGCACAAGCCTGTTTTCGTGATTGTCTAAAAAATAATGGCTTTTTATTTTTGATCAGAAAATTGTTAACCATGGGAAACGACATGGAAAGTTATGTAACCTAACAGTTTTGCACAATTACGTTTATTTTGACAGTTTGACTAAACTGCTAAATATAGCCTAATAATATCTAGGCTAATTGCTTTATTCCCGATAAATGGAATATAGGCTATTTAAAAAAAATCTAAATGAAATGATTACTTATCATTTTGATCTCAACATTCAACAAGGAATGACGTGAGTGCCAACTTCATTTAGCCTACCTTATTTACAGTGTCTTGTTTAAGAAAGTTATTCCGTTCTTGCTTATTGTCTTGTGCGATTTTGCAATGGGAATTGAAATTCCAAGTTGAACTTATAGTTATAATGACATTTTCATCCAAATGTTCTATAAAATATATTGCTTAAACACGTTTTGCCTGGCAAACTGAAGGGCGACGCCACCTTTACGCACAGATGGCAAAGAATATGTCCCACAACCTGTGCACCGCAACTGTCTGTAGCCCGCTTCAGTCTCCTCCTACACCCTTTAATATGAACCTCCAGAAACATCTGCCCCGCATTCTCTGGATCAATTTAATTGACACCTCCTACTGTGATTTATCTAAAAGACTGATTTTAAAATCATATTTTAGACAGGATTAGTTGGAGATATGTCCATCATGCCTGAGACAAGAAATATGTGGTGGACGGTAGGCACAATTGTGGCGTAGCTATATTTCCTTTTGCTTAAATGTTATTTTTCCAAGAACAATGAAATGTAGACCATGACTGATATTATATTGACACTATTTAATAAGTTCAACACATACCCTACTGTAAATAGAAATATCTTACTTACAGAAATAGAGTACCGTTGTTTTCAAGAGAAAGGGAACAAGCTCAGGTCACTTCTCTCAAACACGCGTCTAAACATGATGACACATCGGATACGTTTTTGGCCAACTTGAACCATTTTAATAATGAGTTAATTTAGCAGTCGCGAAAATGGGTATGTTTTGAACATGCGACCTTTTGCTTTGAAGTCAAATGCTCTGTGCTATACCCACTAATATCCACTAACGCGATGCAGAAGCGAATCTGGAAAGTATTTTTTCCCTTTTAAAATCTTTGTCGCACCGTCCCGTGTGAATGAAGTTCAGTAGGGATTCATTTGTATTAACCTGTAGCCTACATACACAGAATATTGATAATCTATTCATACGAATTTAGCTGAGTAGATTTACTGGGTGAGCTGATTTGATGCTTCATCTTGCAGCTTGTTATGAAGGTAGAGTCCAGTGTAAAGTTTCATCCACTCAAGAACACTGTGGAAAGGGTGTTGTTTATTCTGATGAAGGCCTGGGAGCCTGTTAAGGTATTCACATGTATTCCTTATGTTCTTGGTTCCTTACTTCCTTAGATTGTCACATAGCACATAGTCACTAACGGTTAATAACTCAAATATTTTCTCTGTTTACACTGAACAAAGAGAAAGAGATGGAGAGAGAAGTATTTATATTTGTTTACTTTAACTCGGCTCACCCGAACATACAGCACATCACTCTAATTCTCTATCTCTCTCTCTAATTCTCCCTTTCTCCTTATACATACATAGTTTATTTTAAACAAGAGAGAGGTGTTCTATATATATATACACACAATTTACTATTGTATACTCTATATACACAGAGAGAGAGAGACTGAGAGAGAAAGAGAAAGGCTTCCTGCTCCTTTTAGATGATAAACGATCAGAGATGCGTCCTAGCCGAGAGCAGAGGGCCTTTTAGTGGGCCGTGTCTGTTAATTTATGGCCCTACCATCTGATTAGGTCAATATAGTGTGCTATTTAATTACATTTGTGTTAGAACCCGGGACTGGAGGGTCCATAAGTCTTTCATGGCACCTTTGTATTCTTAGGCACGGCTAGAGGTCTAATTAGCGGGTTTCACAGAAGGAGTGTCTGAATCTTGTCCTGTTAGAACAAGCATCCATACAGTGAGGAGAGTCAGCCATGGGCCCTGTTAATGCTGGAGCTACATTGTATAAGCTGATAATGCCTTGCATTCACTCACTGCGCCCACTAATGTTATTTCACAGTCATACAGGTTGTCAGTGTCAGTCTTTGAAGAATTTGGCTGCTGAGTTGATGGTAGGATGGAGAATATCAAAGATTGAAGTCTACGCAATTTTAAAAAAGTATTTGTGCTTGGGGCTCTGTGTGTGTGCGTGTGTGTGTGTGTGTGTGCGTGTGTGTGTGTGTGCATGTGTGTTTGTGTGCGCAAGTATGTGCCAGAGAAGTCACTTACTCACATACACAAACGCATACACAGATTATAATAGGATACATTTTTTAAATTGTAGCAATCATTTTATTTCCTATCCTAGTCTATTGACTTGTGCCCTGCGATCACCTGCTGTATGTCCCATGATTAGGTTATTAGAGATAATGCAGTTGTCTCCTGTCACAATATTGGACTTTCTCTTTGAGGTCAACTATGGGAAATCACTGAGAAGTTTATCCTTATTGACATTTGAATCATCCTTATGTACTTCACTTTAATGCCTGCAAATTAATGGATGGGGAGGGGAGGGTGGTTGTGTGTGTGTTTGTGTGCGTGTATCAGACAGGCTGTGTGTATCAAGCAGTTTGTATGTGTGTCTATGACATCTACCATTATGCCTTTCATCTGACCTTCTACAGGGGAGTAACTTCCTATAGAACAGTCTTGTTGTTGATGAAATCATCTCCTAGATAGAATTCTGTTACCCCATGCCCCCCCCTTCCTCCCATGGCTGTCCCCCCCCCTCACGCATCACCCCCGAACCACGCTACACCTTTCTGTGTGATAAACATTTACATTTAAAGTGATTTAAATCAAGGCACATTTTTGTCCCTAGTTCAGACCTGAAGTTCTCTTTCTCGTTCTTTTTCTGTCTCCCTCATTTTCTGTCTTAGTCTCTCTCTTTCTATATATTGTCTTTATCGTTGATTCTCTCTCATTCTCTTTCTCTCCCTCTCTCCTTGTATCATTTATTTTAAACCCTCATACTTTCCCCTACCCCAGTAGTACTGGGAGTGTGGTGTCTGTCTGTTTGTTTCTAGAGACACTTTGCTAGCTCGACGCAGAGGGGAGGAGATGGCTCACAATGTTACTGACTTACAACAAATAAAAACCTGTCTTGCTTTTTAGTCTGTATAGCGATGCATGTTGTGTACTCAGGCAGTTGGGTTACATGCTCTCTGGGCTCCTTCTTATACAGGCACTTGAAGAAATTCATTATCAGAATCCAGAACTATAGGGCTGTACAAGAAAGCAAATGATGATTAAAATGTAAATGCCAGCCTTTCTGAGTCTCTGACAGTGCAGCTGAATGTTGGGGGCAGTTGAACAGTTGAATCGACAAGCAGGACGTCTATGCTGTGTCTTTGAATGCTGCAAAAACAAGAACAGAAGTTTGTGTCTCTGAGTGTGTGAGAATGTGTGTTTATGAAGCTGGAGGGAGGTGGAGCAGAGCCTACTCCCTCTGTTCCACCTGGGCTCCAAGGATGCTAGGACTCTCAGTCTGCCTTCCTCCACACACATGCCCACATCTTACTCTCTCTGTCTCTATTGTTCTTTGTTTTTCTCTCTTGTTATATCTCACACACACTCTCACTGTCTGTATGCTTTGTCTCTCAGGCTGCCTCTATTTCTTTCTCTTCTGTCCCTCTCTCCCCCCCCCACCCTCCCGTCCCTATGAAAGTCACACAGTCATTGATCTCCAGTCAGTCAAGGTGACCCACAAGGCTGTTCAGATCTTCTTCATTGGTACCTGGTAGACCTCCGGTCGTACTGTTCAGATCTTCTTCATTGGTACCTGGTAGACCTCCGGTCGTACTGTTCAGATCTTCATCTGTGCCTGGCTAGGAGACCTGCCATCAGACGGACCTCCAGTCCTGTGTTTGAAATGCTTGTTTGCTTGATCTTCACCTTCCTGTCTCCTTAATGTCACCTTTGCAGAGTTTATGCTATGCTGCTGCTTTCAACAAGCTTTACATGGGTACACACACACACACATACACACATGTAGTATACATGCATATGGACAGAATCAAACAGACACAAGCTCACTCACACAGACAGTACTACACACATATGAAGATTTTTACCCATGTTGTGTCTCTTGATGAAATAGTTCGAAATAAATTGTGCATATGTGTGTGTATGTGAAGGTTATTGTTCACTGAGATAAATCAACCAATCAATTAGGATCCTTTTCCAAAGTCAGATTTTCAGATTAATATATATTATTTTTATGCTGTACATATATACTGTACATAATACTGTACATGTACATTCATAAAGGCAAACATGTTTTGTGTCCCACAAAAAATAAGCTTTATATTAATGTAAAATAATATATTTTATCAATTACAAAATTCCATCCCCATTAAGTGTGCAGAATCTATTTAAAAACGTTAATCACAAAGTTAGGGACTTGATTTAAAATTTTACTTTTGGTCCGCACCTTAGATTAGTAGTAAAATGCTGGATTATTCAGACAAGCAATTGATGAGCTAGTGTGCAAAGTAAGTAAGAATAAGTAGAATCATCAGACCTTTGCTGACGTGAACATGTATATAATAATAATGAACTATTTAATTTATTTATAAAATAATATATTTAAGGTTGAATGTAAAAATGTTGGGGAGAAACTATTTTAAATCTAAACATTAGAAAAAATGAATTTCCTCACTTACTGTAATTCTGTTCTTTTCAGGACGTCAAGAAAGTTCCTCCACCTGTGACCCCTTCCCTGGAGTCTGAGGTAATACAACGTTTAGTCATTTTACAAACATGTAATATATTGTAACATTTTATATATAGCTATTTCATTGATAATCAGAACTGCACAGTTTGTGGCACATATATTTCCTGCTCTGCATTATGGAAGGTTCCATTCTACTTGCAGTCACATTACGTTACCTTCTTCTACAACTTCCACGTCTCGTCTGCACTCTCTTACAAACTATTGTAGTTTTATGTCAAAAAGGCTAGTATGACAGGATGTCCACCTCATGCAGTCCCACTGGGACACAACGGCATTCCTGTCACACGTGACATCACGATGGACGGAAGCTTAGGGGAACGACAGTTCACTCTCAGCCTGCAGAGCGGCTGTTGGCTTTAACTGGCCCTCTTCCTGGCAGCACAAGACTGTTATGTCTCATGAGGCTGGCTCGCTCTGTCACGTCGGGCTCATTTCATGACCAGAGTGTTGCGTCGTCATCCGGTCCAAGGTTTTCTGCCCACTTCTTGCCTCCAATGTATTTCATTCTGAAATGTTTGATGGGGTTGATTTAATTTCCTTTATCAGAATGTTTTTCTTCCTGCTCTGCTCGCTATCCTCTCTGTGTCTGTGATTGGGTGGAGAGGTGAGGGAATGTTCCGGACAGAGATCTTCTCCAGGGCACAGAGAGGCTGACAGACAGTTGACATGTGACATCCCTAGTGCTCATGGGATAGCACCGCAACCTCTGACCTCTTAACCTTTGACCTTGTGACCCTGTCTCCTTTCGTCTCTGAAACATGCTTCCCTTAACACTCAGTTTCTCCCAGACAGACGGACAGACAGACTGACAGACTGACAGATGGAGACATAGGCAAACAGACAGAAAGGCAGGCAGGCAGGCAGGTTATGACTTCAACTCTGACTCCAGACCTGCTGGCCTGCAGGGTAACCAGAGGCAGACAGTCACCTTGTGTCTCAGCAACAGAGAGGCAGCAGGGCTTATTTAAAGGCTGGTCAATGCTGAGGTATCAACCTTCTAGCCAGGCAACTCATCACTGCTGTAATACAACTCTCTCTGACACAAGCACACGTGTGTGTGTGTGTGTGTGCGCGCGTTAGAACACCTGCATGCATCAGCACTTTCTTCTTGTCAGGCGTTCTGAGGTCACATGCAGGAGTGGGTTTAGGGGAAGGTAGGGGGGTGTGTGTACTTGTGTGTGT
>NC_140374.1:22960000-23027500 GCF_054491055.1 Hypomesus nipponensis
AATATAAGCCCCTAGATACGTGCCTGAACCAAAAACTAGGACCTTCTAATTGGCCCTTGTGTTAGTAAGTGGGTATATACTGTCTGAGTGTGTGTGTGTGGGGGACCAACACTGTGCAGGGTGTTTGTTTGCAAGTGTGTGTTTGAGTGTGTGTTTGTATGTGTGTGTATATAAGAAATAAGGTCCCTCTGCTCATGTAGGTCTTTTTAATGAATGAACAGTGTGGTGTTCACCGCAGCGCTGAAGAGCAGAAGCAGCCTATGACCAGCCTGCGACCAGCCCAACCTGAGCAGGCACACTAGGACGCTCTACATGTCTCATTTACAGGAACATTTTATACCCCTACATTCTCTCTCTGTTTAACTGCACTGTATCAAGTTAGATTACATTTACATGATATTTGATATATTTAACAGACGCTTTTATCCAATGTAATGTACAAATAGTGCACATAGAAAGTAAAGCAGAAGATCAAGGATCAGAAGTTCAGAGATCTTTTTTAGGTATTTATGAGGTCAAAGTCAAGAAACGGCCTGTATTAATCAGCCACATCTCAACTACCAGGTACGGAAAAAAACACAAAAGATTACAGGGCAAAAATGACATATTGTTTACAGTAGCTCGCTAATTTAATATGGTGATAACATAATAACATCTCAATTCCTCAACTACAGTCTTACAATAAGTTCTGTTTATTATTACTAATTATTACAAGGTATAAAGACATATTTAAATAATAGTTGTGATGCAAATTATGTACATTTAATTAGTCTGTGTGGGTTTCTCTACATTTGTCTTGACTATTGAAACAAATTAATTACCATTTTAAAACAACAACAATGATATCAACAGCCGCTGTGTGTGAGTGTTTGTTTAATGATGCTAATTGGATGCAGGACTAATTGGAGCTGTTCAGGTGTCATGCAGATGAGCTGCATCGGGAGTCAGAGTCATGAAGCTCCTAATGATACTGCCACAAAGGAAGTGGATCTGACCACCTGGGTTGGGGTGTCTTATAGAACGCCGATCGTCTCCTATAATTAAACCGAAGGGAGAAGGTTTGGTTGACATACACAGCATCCTGACAAGGCAATATGCAGATACTTGTTAACAGTCATCTGATGGATTTGCTCTGCATCAATACACCTTCACCACGTCTTCATCAGGACACAACAAACCCTTGGAGCAGGAATCCACCACACACTAGCCCTGACTCACCTGTTCTGATCTTAGCTGACCAATCCTAGCCCCTCTTTCATTGTCCCCAAATGTTACAAACAGATAAACGAACAGATAAAGTTCTAATTGGTTACAGAGAGCAAGAGGACTGTAGCCTGAATGTTATTTGCCATGTGTTGGGTATTGTTGGGTATTGGGTACTTATGACGACATAAGGGGAAGATTCCAGATCGGCCCATCTGACCTTTAATTTTCTCAAAGGCAGATATCCAGGGCTTGGTTTATACCTATCTAGCCACTGGGGGACCATAGGCAGGCTAGGGAACTCATATTGATGTAAAAAAAGTCACATAAAAAAGTGACGGTTTTATCCAAAGCGACTTCCAAGAGAGAGCTTTACAAAGTGCATAGGTCACTGATAATAACAACAAGATAGCCCCATAGCATTGCGGGTAGCCAAAACAAGAAGTACATATTACATAACCCAAAAATAAGTGCTAAAGGGAAGAAACCATAAGAGCATGTAGTTAAGCAAGTTACAATTAAACAACATTAATCTCTAAGTGCAAGTGTACCTGTAGGAAAGCAATACAAAATAGGATTAACTAAAATAGAATAGAATACAACAGTTTAAATCAGCCATCACTAACCAACAAGAGCAACAGTCAAAGCAAGTCATACAGATCCTTGAGGAAACTAGCATTGGGTTGAGCAAACCATTCCTAAGTACCGTTGTACTCCCGAAACAAGTGCGTCTTGAGCCTTCTCTTGAAGGTGGAGAGACAGTCTGTGTCTCTGATGGAGGTGGGGAGTTCATTCCACCACTGGGGGGCCAGACAGGAGAAGAGCTTGTGTTGGGACCGGGCGCTCTTGAGCGGTGGGACCACCAGGCGGTTGTCTGAAGAAGACCGTAGGTGGCGGGTGGGGGTGTAAGGCTGCAGGAGAGACTTGATGTAGTCGGGTGCAGTCCCGTTCACTGCTCGGAAGGTCAGTACGAGGGTCTTGAATCTGATGCGGGCCGTTATGGGTAGCCAGTGGAGGGAGATGAGGAGCGGGGTAACGTGGGAGCGTCTGGGTAGATTGTAGACCAGACGGGCCGCCGCGTTCTGAATCCTCTGAAGAGGGCGGGTTGCGCATGCTGGGAGACCAGCGAGCAGCGAGTTGCAGTAGTCCAACTTGGAGAGGACCAGTGCTTGGACAAGCAGCTGGGTGGAGTGCTCAGACAGGTATCTCCTGATCTTTCAGATGTTGTAGAGGGTGAATCTACACGACTGGGAGACCGCAGCAATGTGGGCCGTGAGGGAGAGCTCGTCGTCCATGGTAACTCCTTTAAAACTGAAGTCATGAGCCTGGTTTGAAACAGTAAGAAGTAGAAAGTACAGATATTTGTGTACAACAATTTAGGAGTGAAAGTAAAAAGTTGTCAGAAAAATAAATAGTAAGTAAGTACTGATACCAGAAAAATCAACTTAAATACTTCCCATCTCTGATGAATACCCAGCTACACAACAGTGCTCCAGATTGGGATTTGGTTTGTCTTGGAGATCTTGCCTTGCCTACATTGTGAAAGATAGGAAGCCTCTACTGTGATCATTACACTCAGTGTTGCTTGATGTGTTCAGAATGTAGGAGTCTTTAGTGGAGTAAGAACAAGAGGGAAACAGGGTAGGAACAACACAGTCTCAATCTATTCTGTCCTTCACAACACAGTCTCAATCTAGTCTGTCTTTCACAACACAGTCTCAATCTATTCTGTCCTTCACAACACAGTCTCAATCTATTCTGTCCTTCACAACACAGTCTCAATCTAGTCTGTCTTTCACAACACAGTCTCAATCTATTCTGTCCTTCACAACACAGTCTCAATCTATTCTGTCCTTCACAACACAGTCTCAATCTATTTTGTCTTTCACAACACAGTCTCAATCTATTCTGTCTTACACAACACAGTCTCAATCCTCTTTGGAAATACCAAACGCATAAAGGAGCAACAATACAAACATATCTGGCTTGGTAAGATAGATAGGACTGTGGTATAGTTTAACACCCTTATGTAAACCAGGAACAATCGAGCTCTAACACTCCACCAGGCAGCTCCACACCACTCCACAGGGGGACAATGAGCACACACACTATTCTAATACAGATAGAAACAGCTGGATGTGTGTGTCTGAATATGTGTGTGTGCGTGCTGTTCCAGCTGATAGAGGCGCTCTTTTATTCCCCCTCTGGAAACAGTTCCTCCAGTTTGGCAGAGTTCCGTATCTTTAGTCTAGAGGTTCTGGAGGCTCCAGATCCTAACCTCTGAGAATGCACCCCTCCTCACCACTCTGTTGCTCTTTCAGTCGTTTGTTCATCCCTCTTTTATTATCCCATCTGTCTGATATCTCTCCTTCCTTTCCGCTCCTTTGTCTCTGGACTTGCTTTCCCCTCCTCCATCTTCCCTCCTTCTTCCCTCCATCTTCCCTCCATCTTCCCTCCATCTTCCCTCCATCTTCCCTCCTTCTTCCCTCCTTCTTCCCTCCTTCTTCCCTCCTTCTTCCCTCCATCTTCCCTCCATCTTCCCTCCATCTTCCCTCCATCTTCCCTCCTTCTTCCCTCCATCTTCCCTCCATCTTCCCTCCATCTTCCCTCCATCTTCCCTCCATCTTCCCTCCTTCTTCCCTCCATCTTCCCTCCATCTTCCCTCCTTCTTCCCTCCTTCTTCCCTCCATCTTCCCTCCATCTTCCCTCCATCTTCCAGGCCTGGTGGCCTTGTCTGAGACATTTCATCAGAGTTTGACTTTCTGTACATGAGTGACATCAGCAGTCCTTTCACCCTGGGAAGTTCCTTTTGTTATAAGAGGACAAACGCACAAGCTTTTCCTGTGGACGGGTTGTTCTGTCTTAATCTGGCTAATCAGGCAGACAGCCGTGTTCCCCCTCTGGACAGTTCTGACTTGGTTCTAAACCTCCCTGGACAGTTCTGATTTGGTTCTTCACTGTTTCTGACATCACTCCTGTCATCCTTTCCTACAGGACTTTGAGCTTTTGTCTCTGTCAAAGAAGTGGAGAAGCTCTGTTGTGTCTGCTGCTTGTGTCTGTTTGTGTGTGCTTGCGTGTGTGTGTTTGTGTGTGTGAGCTTTCTCTTCCACATTAGAACCCCCCCCCATACACACACTTCTCAGGTCAAGTCCCAGTCTGGCCCTGTCAGCTGTCCCCAACCCCCCACCCCCCCCCAGATGCCCTGGCAGAGCTCAAGCCCTGCGTGTGCATAGGTGTGTGTGTATGTGTGTGTGTGTGTGTGTGTGTGTGTGTGTGTGTGTGTGTGTGTGTGTGTGTGTGTGTATGAGTGTCTGTTCTTGTCCTGTCAGGTTTAGTTTTGTTGTGCTTCTTCATTAGCCAATAAAGGTCATGCCTCTTTGTCAGGTGGGCTGGCGCATGCTAATGAGGCAGAAGGTCAGACGGATTAGTGACACCCTAATATGGGCACGAACACGCTGCAATGCAAATGACTACACCTTAGAAACCCCGCATCCTCGCCTCCTCGCTCAACAGAGATCTACAGTGATGTTAAGACCGCACTCTCAAGTGAGCTGTATACACACTGCTCATTTCTGCCACTGTCCAAACACAAACACGTCATTTCACAGTACCTACTGTGCTACTGTGTACAGTCGCACCTACAGTAAAGCAGCGGGAGAGAGAGAGATGGAGAGAGAAATAGAGACGGGGGGAGACTGATGGAAAAAGGCGGAAAAGAGCAATGGAGGAAGGGAGAGAGGGAGATGGAGAGAGAGAGATAGAGAGATGGAGATGGAGAGAGGGAGATGGAGAGAGAGAGATAGAGAGATGGAGATGGAGAGAGGGAGATGGAGAGAGAGAGATAGAGAGATGGAGATGGAGAGAGGGAGATGGAGAGAGGGAGATGGAGATGGAGAGAGGGAGATAGAGAGATGGAGATGGAGAGAGAGAGATGGAAAGAGAGAGATGGAGAGAAGGAGATAGAGAGATGGAGATGGAGAGAGGGAGAAGAGAGAGGGAGATGGAGAGAGGGAGAGGAGAGCGGGAGATAGAGAGAGGCCACTATGCAGAGAACATGCAATAAAGGAATTCACAATATATCATGAAACAAGGATGTTCCACCACTGAGGCTCTGAGGGACAACAACACAAGCTGCTGCTGTCTCTTTCTGGCTTCCACGTTTAGCAGATTATGTTTGGAACAAGAAAATATGTATTTCTCTTTATTGTTACTGCATAAACAACAGAAAAAGAGATTAGGGCTCACACAGGGCTGTGTGTCTGAACCAGGCCACTATCTGGCCCATGGGATTAAATATGAAACAGATTACTTTACTTTTCTTGAATGATTTGCCGCCAAATCGTCCTATTTCAGACAATGATTCCATCCCCTTACTTTCTCTCCAACTCTCCTTCTCCTTACTCCTCTACCCTCCATCTCCCCCTCCCCATCTCCCCCTCCCCTTCTCCATCTCCCCCTCGCCATCCCCCCCTCCCCCTCGCCCCCCCCCCCCCCTCACCCCCCCCCCCCAACCCTCCTTTTCCATCTGTCCCTCCTCACTCTCCTGTGAGAACACAGCCTAGCAGTGAATACTCACCCATAGTTAGGAGTGGGTCCACTTTGCAATACCTATCTACCTGTAGTCAATCTTGTACTGGGCAGAGGAGAAATGTCAATGAGGAGGAATGGAAATCAATGCGATGTCTCCCTGTGTCCCCCCTCCCTAAAAGCAGCATAATGGACACCCGCCCGTGTGTGTCTCTGCTCTGCACACCTCTGGAGGAGGATAGAGCCGCATTAAGGAATGATTCAGCCTGCTGTCTGTGTGATTGGAGCTTATGGTTGTCAGTCTGGACACACACACTACCCACCATCTCTCTCTGTACTTGAAATAATAGCCTAAGTGAGCAGCATGTGTGCGTGTGTGTGTGTGTGTTTGAAACCTGTGTTAATGGCTTTTTAAATGTCAGGGAAAGTCAGGGGATGATGAAGGAGAGATCTGTTATTCTACTGTAGGTGCCTATAAACACTGGTGTGCTCCTCTCAGCCTGGTGTCCTACTCCATTCGAGCAGAAGACGGAGTGATGCCACAGCAGAATGCATTCTAATAGAGAGGAAAGCAATTAGAGGAGAGGGTAGGAGACCAAGAACCTTCCTGTTTGACACACACAGACTCTCTCTCTCTCTCTCTCTCTCTCTCTCTCTCTCTCTCTCTCTCTCTCTCTCTCTCTCTCTCTCACACACACACACACACACACACACACACACAGAAAGTGGGTTCTCTCTCTCTCCCTCTCACACACACACGCACAGACACACACAAAACACATTCACAAACTCACACAAAACACATTACTGGGGATGAGTCAATTAAATGTGTAGTGATTCATAGCACTTGTAATTAATCACCAAGGTGTGTGTTTTAAGAGGTGACTCCACTTGCATTCATTCATTACACACACACATAGACACAGAGACAAACAGACACATACACACACAGAGACAGAGAGATAGTGAAGGGACAGAGTAGCGGTGTGTGGGAGGGTAAACGGAGAGAAGAGGATGTCTGGGTGAGAGAGAGAGAGAGTTAGAGAGAGAGAGGACCAGTGTGTGTGCGTGTGGAGTGTGTGTGCGTGTGTTTTGGTTTCATAATCAAATGGGATAGCCCTGATGTCTCCAGATGGCTCTAATCAGACATAGAACAGCTCACTCATTTTCTCTGTTATTATGTTACTGTTAGCAGGCTGTAAAACAAGGCTAATATTGCACTTCATATAATATTCTACCCCCCCCCCAAAAAACAAAAAAAATTCATACAGATATTTGCATAATTGGTATTTCTTTAAGACATAACAAGTGCTTTTCAGCACTCTGTAAAATACAATTTCTTAAAGCATAACACATACCCAGCTACACAAGCCGCGCACATACATGTGCAGCTATGATACTTACATATCTGATATATGTGTGGGCGTGACCTCATGTCTGATATCCCCCCCTCACACACAGACAGATATACAGGCCCTGCCCTGAGCTCCAGAGAGGAGACGGAGCCTAAGTAAGCGGTTTGTGGGGTTCTGCGTCATTTAACCTGGCTCAATACTCACTCCTGCCTACGCCCGACACACCTGGTCACACAAGATGACACGCGCTGTCCTTAGAGCCTGCACACACACAGGCACACACACACACGCTCACACACACAGGCACACACACACACACACACACTTTCACGTAGCTCATACCCTTTCCCCTCAACAGCACTTAACACAGTTCATCCCCAACTCATCCCCAATGCTCTGTCATGACCAATGGGTGTAGAGATCAGCGTGCAGAGCTATTGATTAGGTTCATCAGCGTTAGGGTTGGTGGTGGAGAGGTGCAGTATTGATTAGGTAGAGTTAGGGTTAGTGGTAGAGCGGTGCTGCATTAGGTGGAGAGAGAGAGAGAGAGAGAGAGAGAGAGAGACAGAGAGAGAGAGAGAGAGAGAGGAGAGAGAGAGAGAGAGAGAGAGAGAGAGAGAGAGAGGATGAAGAGATCTGTGCAGCAAGGTTAACAATGATACCTAAATTGGGGAAAATAACACTGGGGGAAAATATGAATTGAGCTGGAAAAGCAGAGCAAGAATGAAACACAATACCACACACACACACAAACACACTCAAACACACTCACATACAATCATACACATATACCGATCACAAGCAGCTGGACCTATTCAGTAGTGTGACAAGCACAGGTCAAAGGCAAGCTACTGTAGGTGTGTGTGTGTCCTTGCCGTGGCTTGGGGGTAAAGTGGAGCGTTAGAGAGTGTGTGAGCAGTCAGGCGTTCTCCAAGATTATCAGCCTGTCACCAACCACTGGACTGCTGTACTGACAAATCCTCTTATTTCATTTGACTTCTCGCTCTCGTTTGCTTTACTGCACTCCTCCTCTCTCTCCACACTTGTTCTCCACTCCTTCCCTCCCTCAGGGCAGTTACAGCTATGTTTCTCTTCTAGTATTTGGTCATTCACTATGTTTTTATTCAAGTTTTTGTTATCCCTCCCTAAACCCGCCCACCCTTTTCCCCATCCTACCCTCACCCCACTTAGCTAACACTTCCTGGTAGCAGAGGGCTAATAATTGTACTTCAGTTCAAGAGCGCGTTTTTCTTCATGCTTCAAAGCTGTGTCAGACCTGACATCCTTTCCCTTCCACCCCCACATCCTCTCTATGTTCTCCCACAAAGGGTCTGTGGGACACGTCCACGTGTTATTACGGTGCATGTGATGATCATGTGATGATCATGTCTGGATGTGTTGTCTATACAGCTACAAATCACAGTGATGCGCGAGTGATTGTTTCTACGTGTGTGTGATGAGAGCGTTCTTGTTAAAGGTACAATATGTATGATTTTTTCTGGATATTTCCCCCCAATAAACATATTGTGTAGCTAATGAGGCCCTCTGAGAGCAGTTTAGTAACACGACAGCTAGCGGGATGTCTAATGTTGAAGGGGCCCGCTACTTTCCAGCCAATTATGTTCCAGCAATCCTGTTCAAACAGTCGCCTTCGGCGTGGCGGTCCCTCCTCATTGTCATATTTTGCTAAACCACCTGTCAATCAATATGTATTTCAATATCATTATGTATTTGATAATGTTGCAGATTCCAGCTGTGGTTTTAATTTATCGTTTCTTGACTGTAGTCAGACAAGGGATACCCTGATAACTACAATACAAACATTGATAGAAATGACATAGTGGCATTACATTATAACATTTATTGAACATACAATACAATAATCTATATTTTAGTAGACATGGTTTTGGTTAAGTATGGACTTGACAATGACAATAATGCAAGTGTGTGCATCAAGTGTAAGATTATTAGTTAATTTCAATGACTGCAATCAAATACAAATCAATAAGTTATTTGATCACATCTCAAAATTAAAACAAAACATGAAAAAAAAGAAAAAGGAGAGGGAGTGAGACCAGGAGAGAGAGAGAGAGCAGAATGGACATGAGAATGGGGAACAGGGAAAGAGAGGGAGAGACCGATGGAGAGGGAAAAAGAAAAGGGAGTTTATGGCTTGCTGGGGTCCGATGGTGATTTCCCCCCAGCAGGCCTGTATTGAGTCCAGCCTGAGCTGCTGCATTGATTGAGATCATTAACTATATCAGCGCCCTTCTGGCCACTCAAAACATCCAATACCATGTTACAAAGACGTTATAAAATCAATTGTTTCATAATTATTCTCTGAGAGGTTAAATTTATCATAAAAATAAGATGAAAATGTCAGCCAGACATTGTAGCTACAAATGAGTGAACATTCACAAAGTCCCCAATATGTTTTTGGTTTGGTGGTTTGTCTTTAAATGTGTGTTATTAATGTAAAATCTGGTAATTAAACTACCTGTAGGTTCAGACACGCAACCTGATTTGCTGAGAGGGACATTCCAGCACTGTACTGCACTGCACTGCACTGCACTGTACTGCACAGCACTGTACTGTACTGCACTGCACTGCACTGCACTGTACTGTACTGTACTGTACTGTACTGTACTGCACTGCACTGCACTGCACTGTACTGTACTGTACTGTACTGTACTGCACTGCACTGCACTGCACTGCACTGCACTGTACTGTACTGTACTGCACTGCACTGCACTGCACTGTACTGCACAGCACTGTACTGTACTGTACTGCACTGCACTGCACTGCACTGCACTGTACTGTACTGTAATGTACTGCACTGCACTGTACTGTACTGTACTGCCCTGCACTGTGGACACTGTGGACACTGTGGACACTGTGGACACTGTGGACTGGGCTAGGGTTGGGATGAGATTAAGGGTGGAGGACAGGGTTAGGGTTGAGTTTAGGAATAAAATAGAAATGGAGTCGGGGTTAGGGTCAGGGTTTAGACTGGGGTCAGGGTTGAGACTGGGGTCAGGGAAAGAGTCAGGGTCAGCTGAAGAAGAGACGAGGGAAAGCGAGGAGCAGGGTGGCATACTGGCCATCCCTAGCTTTCCCCCTGGAGGCTGGGAGGACACACAGCAGCTGTGCAGAGGAAATGAGACACACACTGGATTACAACGTCTTTATTGAGTTCTTCTTCTTCTTCCTTTACAGAAACAACCCAGTGCAGCGCCGAGGCCTGAGGAGCTCCATGCTCACCTTCCAAACACCACGTCTGGAGACAACCCTCCAATCACCAACTTTCTGACAAACACAACCCTCCAATCACCAAACATCAGTCAAAATAACCCTCTCTTACCCCTACCTCAATACCCCCCCCCCTGGACAGAGCACCATGGCAACCACACCTTCTAAGTAGAGACGGTGCAAACCCCCCACACATAACTCTGCCCTGGGCTCTCCTCCTCAACCCTCGTTGCTATGGACACAGTGCTTGTTGCTATGGACACATTGCGTACTGCAGCTCCTCAGTGTTCTACTGTCTTTAGGCTGACCAATAGGGAGACCCCAGATGATGTCCCACACAATTCTGAAGAGAAAATGAGGTGTAAATATTGTACAGTATAAAATCAAAACAAGTCCACTGTTACTGTGTATGTATTGTATATATCAGTCTTCCTGTTTTCTGTCTTTGATTTTCCTCGTAAGAATGAGCACAATGATGGATCAGTGTCTCTACGGCCACAGCCTGGGCTGGACACTCCTCACTAGCAGAAACACTAATTACAGGTTGGACACACACACCCACACACACACCCACACACACACACACACACACACACACACAGAGAGGACTCATGGCAGGCAATGAGGAAGTGGCAAAGATGCTTGTCTGGGCTGTACTTGTAGTATGTGAGCATCTTCTGTCTGGAACTGCATTTCTAGGTGTATTCTACACCTCATACTAAAGTGTCCAAATGGTTTGGCAACAGTTATCACAGTTCTTCAGCGCCATGGTCTCCCCAATCCCGGTTAGCTGGGCCTCCTTCCAAACTGTGGTTGGTTGGTGACTCATGCAGGCCTGTTGTATCAGAGGGCCTGTGGGCCAGCAGGCCTCTCTGAGACCAGGCGCTCGCTTAGCTCCCACAGGCTGGCGGCAGTGCTCTGGTCCTGGGCCTGGGACGAGGCCAGGCAGCGGAAGCAGTTGTTGAAGTACATCCCTCCCAGTCCCTCCAGCTCTGGGGCCACGGCACAGTACACTGTGGTGGCTGCTCCCTGTTGCTGTGGAGAGAGGGAGAGAGAGATAGAGAGAGAGACAGACATACAGAGAGAGAGAGAGAGAGAGAGAGAGAGAGAGAGAGAGAGAGAGAGAGAGAGAGAGAGAGAGAGAGAGAGAGAGAGAGAGAGAGGGGAGAGAGAGTATACAGTATACTGCTGGACCAGCTACACACACTTTCCTCCAACGCAGACAATGATTCTGGGGCGCATCACCATGGGAACAGTATAAGCTTGTACTGTACATATGTGTAAACTGTATGTTTCTGTGCGTGTGCATACTGCTGTGTAGTTCCTGGCAGAGACTTCCTCAAAGCAGCACACGATGGAGGTTCCTATCCATACGAAGGTTCCTTACGGATGAATTCTATTCAAATATGGCAACCGTTTCCCCTTCACACACACCCACACAAACACACACTCACCTTTCCTAAGTGACATTTTGAGGATGTTTGAAGTTTGCTCTGATGATTGACTAAACAGCATACGAGTCATCTCTCTTTCTATATATATATATATATATATATATATATATATATCTGTCTCTCTCTATATATACACACCTCTGTCTCTCTCTCTCCTGCAACAAGGGTGATAACTCCATCAACCATGACACATCAAACGCTTCCTAATAAGTCGATCAGAGTCTGACAGCGTTTCATCCTCTCTCATCTGCTCTGGAACTTGATTAACAGTGCAAAAGCTAAATGCAGTTTCAAACTGAGTTCAAAAAGAGAGTGTTAGTTAGAGGTGACCTCATCTCTCCTGTCACACCTTCAGAAGGTGAAGTAATCATGGTTAGGCCTACAGAGAAAGAGAGGGCGGTGGTCAGGGCTCTCTAACAAGTTACTAAGTTATAGAGCGT
Organism: Hypomesus nipponensis; assembly: GCF_054491055.1. NCBI lineage: Eukaryota > Metazoa > Chordata > Actinopteri > Osmeriformes > Osmeridae > Hypomesus > Hypomesus nipponensis. Next base: position 22,972,229 of record NC_140374.1, read on the forward strand.
CTTCAATGTTGCTTCATGCTCAGGATGGTAACCAGTTCAAAAGTTCAGGAAAGATAAAGAGACAGTGAGAGAGAGATTGATGGTAGGAGAGAGAGAGTGAGTGATGGTAGGAGAGAGAGACATTATCTCACCTATATGAACTACACGTGTGTATGGTTGTGACTGTAGGGTCAATGTACAGTGTAAAAAGTGTCTGTTCAACTAGAACACATACTGATATATGTATGTTTCTCCTGTGATTACAAATGCAAGTGTGGATGACCAGTTTCCCCCCAGAGCAGCCTCGTATCAGTCTGCTCAGAGTCACCACTTGAACCCTCCAGTTCCTGAGATGTCCCCCCTCTGAACAGACACCTTACAGAGGTGTCACTCTGCTCAGTGTCAGGGTCGGAAACATCAGGAGGGTACCCTTTACCCCTCTTCAAAATCATGACATAATGTAGCACCAGAGCGTCGTAGACCCAGACCAGACTTACCAAAGCCTTCTGTGCCCTAAGCAGGCCCTAGATCAGCAGGAATATGCTGGTCTGGTCTGAGAACAGTACAAGAGACCTCCATCAGCAGGCCCTAGATCAGCAGGAATATGCTGGTGCAGATGCTCTTAGAACCATGTCTTCCACCCCCACCATTCTAGAACCTCATAGGAGAACATTCCAGAACTTCCTAGACTAGCAAAGAGGACAAACTTTATCCAGCAATAATCAGTTAATGACAAGAATTAGCAAAGTAATTGTCACAGAATGTAAAGTTTGGATTGTTGTGTTTCGTCATTAGCTGTCAGTGAGATCGCCACCCGAAATATGATGACCCTGCATGCGCCCATGCCCTGCCATCTGGAGTTACGTCATTAACCTCTGCCCCCTGCCCCGGGTCGGGGTCAGGGTCAGGGTAAACACTGTATATATTCCCAGTACTGTGGAGCAGTCTGAGGTGACCTGTACATACACCTGTACATAGCAGCACTTATGCATGCTGAGGACAAACATCCTCTCAGGTACTTTTACACTCTCATAACGGCATGTGCTGAATTACAACAATGACAATGGAGATCAAAAGATACTGTATAAGAGTGGAAAGTCATGTCAGGCACAGTGGAGTGTTCATGTTGGCCCTATGTGCTCCACGCTCCTCTGGTTCTGCTTGTAGTGGTGTTAGAGCTCACTGTCAGCCAGTGCTGCAGGGGTCAGTGAGCTCAGACCATCACTCTGTCTAGTCTGGGTCCGCTACCACAATGTGGGTGATTCTGTTCAATAATGTTTCTTTTCAACCTGTGGTGTTCAGTATAAATGGAGGTGTCTGATTTTTAATCTGTGCTGAAAATATTTTACATTTAATAAATAATTATTGTGACAAGACAATGTGTGACTGTATAGTATCTCTGGAGGTTTTTTTGTGTGACTGCATGTATAAGTGACTTTTCTGTGTGTGTGTGTGTTTGTGTGTGTGTGTGTGTATGTGTATGTGTGTGTGTGTGTGTGTATGTGTGTATGTGTGCGTGTGTGTTTTTTTGTGTTGTCCAGATCCTCTAAAACATCTGTACCTTCTAGGCGTACTATAACAGGTCCTGTAATCTAGAAATCATCTATTCTAGTCAAGGTCCAGGAACATTTTTAGATTGTACAGCAATAGTACAGCTTTGAAACATTACTGCACATGGCTCTCCAAACCAGCACAATACCTGTGAGACTTTATTTCTTTCTTTCCAGGGAGAAGGTCATTTCAGTTGGGTTTAAGGATTGATGTTCCCTCGACCGGCCCTGTGGCTGTACTGCAAACAACAGTAAACAACTATGAAGGAATTTGACCTGTGGTCTAGAATATAAGCTATGGCTGTTAACCAATCAGATTTCTAGGTCTCAACTGCAGGTTGTGTAAGCACTCTTTGCTTTCATCCCTCTTCATGTGAGCAAGGAGCAGAGAGGCGCCAGTTCTGCTCTGACGTCTGGGTCTATTACAGCATCCATTAGCCCAGAGGATGCAGGAGACCTCGGGGCCTGGGGCCACAGGCTCCCCTGGGGGGCGTTAGGCACCAGATGGAGAGGTGGTCACAGGCCTCCCTCCCTTCTCATTCCATACTTTCTATATTCCTTTACCATTTCCACCATCTATTTTATATTCATATTGGAGGTGGGAGGTTAGGAATAGAGAGAAAAGAGAAGAGGTAGAGTAGGTAGGAGAGTTGAAATAGAATAAGAAAAAAAGAGGCATGAGGGAAAGAATAAAGACAGGAGGGAGGAGAATAAAGACAGGAGGGAGGAGAATAAAGACAGGAGGGAGGGAGAGGAGGAGAGGAGGATGGGAAGAGAGGAGGATGGGAAGAGAGGAGGATGGGAAGAGAGGAGGATGGGAAGAGAGGAGGATGAGAAGAGAGGAGGATGGGAAGAGAGGAGGATGAGAGGAGAGGAGGATGAGAGGAGAGGAGGATGGGAGGAGAGGAGGATGAGAGGAGAGGAGGATGGGAAGAGAGGAGGATGGGAAGAGAGGAGGATGAGAGGAGAGGAGGATGAGAAGAGAGGAGGATGAGAGGAGAGGAGGATGAGAGGAGGATGAGAGGAGAGGAGGATGGGAGGAGGAGGTGAGAAAGGGAGGAGAGGAGGGTTGCTGGAGAGGTGGAAAGACAAAGAGAGGAACACAGAGAAGGGATGTGAGGAGGGCTTTAGGTGCAGCCAAGGGGAAAACGAGGGGATCAGAAGGACTTGCGCAGCAAGTGTGAAACTATCTCATTTTTAGCTTGCGAGAGGACTTCAGAGGTGATCCGCACAACCTAATTATTTTCCCCCAATAAAAGCAACATATGCTAAGACAATAAAAAGCCTTATTGGACACCTATTCATTAAAGAGCAGCAGTAAAGAGAGCAGGTATTAGGCTTTTAAAGGCGCTCGTCTTGGAGTGGAGATGTGCTGAGCAGTTCTTTAACAGTGCCATATGGATGCACAGACCAGTGTTAAGGAGCTGAATTAAACATGAAGAGACCCCTCACTTTATTAGGCATGGCCCCTCTTTCCTTCTCTCTTCCTCCCTCAGTCTTTCCTTCTCTCTTCCTTCCTCAGTCTGTCGTTCTGTCCTTCTCTGTTTTGCAGTCAGACTTTCTCTGGGTTTGACTTCAGAGCTTAGATATGAGATTTCTTGAACAACTTTTTTGGTCCTGTTCCTAATATCTTAATATTTTTTTAATCTCCAGTGTCTTCCAGCACACATAGGAGAGGGTATCTGGCCAGCGTCAGATCATAACTGAGTGTCAGGCCAGCAGACCAGACACATGAAGTGCCCGCCTGCTGAAGCCATACAGCACACTCTCATGCACTCTTCATAAAACACATGAACCAAGCTGAGACAACACAGACTATATCAAATTAGGAAGGACATGTTTTCAAATTAACAATACATCCCATATGTATTTACTCCATTCATGATATAATAAGTTGTCTGTTACATATAATATTCTTAAAATACGCACTTCTTTAGTTCTTTAGTCTTTCAAAAATGTGTTTTAAATTTATTCATTTCTTTGGCACTCCTTTCAGAGCTCCCTCTGTTTTCCACTCTGCGGCCCTGGCTGCAGTAACGAGGGAAGCTCTGTTTTCCACTCTGCGGCCCTGGCTGCAGTAACGAGGGAAGCTCTGTTTTCAAAGAAAAGACATAACTGGCCCATTAAACCCTCATGGTAATGATATTAATTTGGCAGAAACGTGTCATTTTCACAGGACACCAACTTGAGAGGCACCCTCACACCCTCTGTCACAGGAGAGCAGGCAACAGTAACATTATGAGAGAGTTCCAGGGATGTAATGGGTTAGATAGTTGTGTCCTTGGTCATCCCATCTACAACAGAGGCTCTGTCTCTCCTCTTCCTCCTTTCTTCTGCACTTCCTCCTATTCCTCATCTCCTCTCCTCTCCTCCTCCATCCCTCCTCTCCTCACTCAGCTGGCCTGCTCATCAAACCCCCTTTCATCCTGCCATGCACTCCTCATCATGAACACTTTCTCTTCTTTTCTCCTACTTTCCTGATCTGTTAGAGACTTTATTTGTGGTGTGTGTGCTAGTGTGTGTGTGTGTGTGTGTGTGTGAGCTGAGTGTGTGCTCCAATGACAGAGTAATAGCCTGTGACTAGCGGAGCATGTCCAGCTACTTAACGCCTTCTCCCTCAAAGTAATGAGGCCACTGGGTCTGAGCCCAGAAGTGGTAATGATGGCCCAGTCTGACTGTACATATATGTGTGCGTGTGTGTGTGCGCGTGTATATGTGTGTGTGATTATTTGATGCATCTAAGTAAATGTGTGTGTTAATAGGTGTTTGTGTGTTTGTGTTGAAGCGCACACGTGTATGACAGCTCAGTGTGAGTTGATGTGTGTGTGGGGCAGGCGGGGTGAGAGTGGGGCCAGTGTGTGGGATTAAGAGTGAGCAGGGAGAAAGCTTTGCATTTAGAACAGCAGGAGGTTGGTTCTCTGCGGGCGGACATTCCCTCTGGGCTAAAAACCTCTGAGACAGCCCACCTCACTCACACACACACACATACAGTTTTAATACTAATGCTCTGTTTCATGACACTGTTTGTGGTCTGTGTTTGACGTGTGACTCCGATGGTTTATCAGCCTCTCACAGTAATGCAGCTACGTCTGCTTAGCACTGACACACACACAGGTGCACACAGACACATACACACAGGAAGACGCGCAGACAGTAGTGTACAGTCAGGTACACAACCGCTGCCCCTCTGACTCCTGCCCCCCCCACACACACACACACACATACACATACACACACATACACCCACACTGTGGCAACCTCTAAGAGTGTCAGGAAACTCTACAGAAGGACGTGACCGTGCGCAGTATGAAGCACAGCCTCATGGAAACTGTATGGAATGTGTGTTTGACGGTGTGTGTGTGAAGGTGTGTGTGTGATGGTGTGTGTGTGAAGGTGTGTGTGTGATGGTGTGTGAAGGTGTGTGTGTGAAGGTGTGTGTGTGAAGGTGTGTGTGTGATGGTGTGTGATGGTGTGTGATGGTGTGTGTGTGATGGTGTGTGTGATGGTGTGTGAGATGGTGTGTGAAGGTGTGTGTGTATGATGGTGTGTGTGAAGGTGTGTGTGTGAAGGTGTGTGTGTGATGGTGTGTGTGTGTCCAGAGTGACCCTATCCTGTGCTCCTAACCGGTTGAATGCAGGCTGCATATATTAGTGCTGATGCTCCAGGATGTAATTATGCTGCTGTCTGGACAGCCCCACTACTCACATTTGTTTTAATAAAGTTGGTCTCCAAGGTTATGAACTAGGGGTCACCTTCATTGAAAGAATACAAAACTATACTCCTTTAACCCCCATCACCCCTACAACCCTACATTACCCCTTTAACCCTACATCACCCCTTTAGCCCTACATCACCCCTATAACCCTACATCACCCCCATAACCCTATATCACCCCTTTAACCCTACATCACGTCTACTACCCTAAATCACCCCTTTAAACCTACATCACCCTATAACCCTACATCCCCCCTTTAACCCTACATCACCCCTTTAACCCTACATCACCCCTTTAACCCTACATCACCCCTTTAACCCTACATCACCCCTTTAGCCCTACATCACCCCTTTAACCCTACATCACCCCTTTAACCCTACATCACCCCTTTAGCCCTACATCACCCCTTTAGCCCTACATCACCCCTTTAGCCCTACGTCACATCTATAACCCTACATCACCCCTTTAACCCTACAGCACCCCTTTAACCCTACATCACCCCTTTAGCCCTACATCACCCCTTTAGCCCTACATCACCTCCACAGTATTTTCCCGATAAGAAGCAGCAGCTGGTAGGGTGTGTTCTTGTTTGTTTTGTTGAGGAGTTTGTCTTTAAACAATAACCTCTGGGGCACATGCTGCAACACTAAAAACAGACTCTCAATTATCCAGTACCTGGCAGTAGGGAGGGAGGGAGGGACACACACACACACACACACACACACATATTCCCCCTCCTCACTTGATCCTCTAATACAGGCTGTCCGGCTCACAGGTCCCTGCCTACCAGCCCCTCCTTCATCTCCTCCTTCATCTCCTCCTTCAAACAGCATAGCAGAACGGCCGGCCTGCAGCCTGCAGCCTGACTGACAGCCAGCAGAATGGAGGAGAAGCCCAGGTGTGGTAGAGCAGGTGCTTTGTCCTGTTTAACACCACCTAATGGGGGATCAGACTCCTGTCAGGCAGACAGGGAGAGATGGGGGAGGACGGGACACACGCAGGTTACATCAGCTGGCAGAGGACACATGGTGAAGGACACCTTTAATCTGGCCTCCACACCCGGAGACAGGTCGTCTGTTAGATCAAACAAGCGGAGGATGAAGGAGCCCTTCAGCTCCAACTGGTCACATGACCGTCGTGAAGGTTTACACATGTGGAGTGACTGCAGTCTCCGCCCTGCAGCACTGCAGGTGTGGCTCCGCCCTGCAGCACTGTAGGTGTGGCTCCGCCCTGCAGCACTGCAGGTGTGGCTCCGCCCTGCAGCACTGTAGGTGTGGCTCCGCCCTGCACCACTGCAGGTGTGGCTCCGCCCTGCAGCACTGCAGGTGTGGCTCCGCCCTGCAGCACTGCAGGTGTGGCTCCGCCCTGCAGCACTGTAGGTGTGGCTCCGCCCTGCACCACTGTAGGTGTGGCTCCGCCCTGCACCACTGTAGGTGTGGCCCAGGAGAGAAGTCTGAACCCAGACGGCCACACCACAGCCTGCTTTCCCTGATGGATGAATATCATATCTTCATCTGGAATATGAAGGCATGTTTAAGTACAGGAAGGACCATTCCCCCAGGAGTGATCCATCCTGGTTCCAGAGGACTCTGTCACAGGTCAGGGAACTTCCCTTCATGTCAACATGTTTCATTACAAAGGGCTGTGTGTGTATCTGCATTCAACCCTCAAATGATATGCAGCTCTTTTTTCTGGTTTAGACACACGTTCAATGTGGCAGCCACACAGAGAGAAATGATCTCCAGGGCCCAGGACAGTCAGGACCATGGCAGCTCTGCTGGTGGTCTTCTAGAGTATTCTAACCAGTGAAGTGGCCCAGGCTCTCACTGCCAGCCTACACATTCACACCTGTCCTCCTGTTTGTTGACCACTGCTGAGCTTGTGTGGCACAGTAAACACACACACACACTGTACACAGTCTCGAACTAATACCCCCTCCCACACACACACACACACACACACACACTGTACACAGTCTCTAACTAATACCCCCTCCCACCCACACACACACACACACTGTACACAGTCTCTAACTAATACCCCCTCCCACACACACACACACACACACACTGTACACAGTCTCTAACTAATACCCCCTCCCACCCACACACACACACACACACACACTGTACACAGTCTCGAACTAATACCCCCTCCCACACACACACACACACACACTGTACACAGTCTCTAACTAATACCCCCTCCCACCCCCACACACACACACACACACACTGTACACAGTCTCTAACTAATACCCCCTCCCACACACACACACACACACACACTGTACACAGTCTCTAACTAATACCCCCTCCCACCCACACACACACACACACACACACTGTACATAGTCTCTAACTAATACCCCCTCCCACACACACACACACACTGTACACAGTCTCTAACTAATACCCCCTCCCACACACACACACACACACACTGTACACAGTCTCTAACTAATACCCCTCCCACACACACACACACACACTGTACACAGTCTCTAACTAATACCCCCTCCCACACACACACACACACTGTACACAGTCTCTAACTAATACCCCCTCCCACACGCACACACACACAAACAGGATTTGACCGGTTTATGCACTAGTGATCTGAGCACATAATGAAGTGTGGCATATCAAGCTAAGAGCTAATGGGCTGTGAAGTCATTAGTGAATACATATGCACACACCCCCAAACACTCACACACCCACAAACACACACACACACACACCCACAAACACATACACACCCACAAACACTCACACACCCACAAACACACACACACACACACCCACAAACACTCACACACCCCCAAACACACACACACCCCCAAACACTCACACACACCCACAAACACACACACACCCCCAAACACACACACACCCACAAACACACACACACCCCCAAACACACACACACCCACAAACACACACACCCCCAAACACACACACACCCACAAACACACACCCCCAAACACACACACACCCCCAAACACACACACACCCACAAACACTCACACACACACAAACACTCACACACACACAAACACACACACAAACACTCACACACACACACATCATCACTACACGTTCAAACACAACGCACACATAGACACCACCAGCACTTCGTCCTCGCCTCGTCTACACCTCACCCTCTACCTCTCCAGTCCTGATCCTCCTCCTCTCCTCTCCTCTCCTCTCCTTCTCCTCTCCTCTACCTCTACTCTCCGCTCTGCTCTGCTCCTCTCCTCCTCCTCTCCTTCTCCTCTCCTCTCCTCTCCTCTTTTCTCCTCTCCTCTCCTCTCCTCTCCTCTCTTCTCCTCTCCTCTCCTCTCCTCTACCTCTCCTCTCCTCTACCCCTTCTCTTGTCCATCTCCTTTCCATTCCTATACTGTACTCCTTTACACATCATATCCTCCACCATTGCTTCAAACTGGATTAAAAGTACTTTACATTAGGTCACTGGAGTTATGGCACTTGAAAATCACCCCATTATCATTTTTCCCCCAGCAAACGGCACATCCACACATTCACGCTCTCTCTGTCTCTGTCTCTGTCTCTCTCTCTCTCTCTCTCTCTCTCTCTCTCTCTCTCTCTCTCTCTCTCTCTCTCTCTCTCTCTCTCTCTCTCTCTCTCTCTCTAATACACACACATAATTACCATATCCTGTCATTACAGTGAGGTTGTGACGGCCATGGCGTGTGTCTATGTGTGTGTGTGTGTGTGTGTGCCAGCCAAGCAGCCAGCCTGCCTTTGTCATTGATGTTAAAAGCTCTGTACAAATGGGTGTCCAAAATGTCTGTCAGAGTGAGAGAGGATTGCAGCCAATCAGAGCAGCAGCCAAGGCTACGGTAGGAATAAGTTTCATCTGTCATGATTGGCTCTACTTCTACAAAAAAAAGAATACCTTAAAAATATTGCAATTATTACATTGATTACGATGATTTGCCATAAGGTAACATCAAGGTGGTGCCCGTTAAATGGATGACAACATTTATAATAAATTATGAATCTGCATTAAAGTGTTTCATAGTTATTGCCTATATGGCCTAAGACTATAGTCTTGTAGTACTGTAGTAAAGTCGTACTGTACAGAGTATGGAGAGCAAGGACAAGGAACTGTGGTCTGGCTGTGAGCAGACACACTTTCATGGTCGGTTTAAATCTGTGACTGACAGGAACATGGGGCCATTACAAGGACCAGGAGAACAACCGGTGAGGGCAGGAGGATCAAACCCCCACTGGGAGAGGAAAGGAAGACAAGAGGAGGAAGGAAGGAAGGAAGGAAGGAAGGAAGGAAGGAAGGAAGGAAGGAAGGAAGGAAGGAAGGAAGGAAGGAAGGAAGGAAGGAAGGAAGGAAGGAAGGAGCGGACAAGCTAAGGAGAGGAGAGGACAACTGAGTGGTGAGGAGAGGAAAAGAGAAGACTTCCTCCACAGAGTGCCTCCTCTCTTCTCCTCCACTCCCAAAACAACCTTGTCTCTGTGGAACACAAGCAGGATTTATCTAGCATGACTTACTGCCCTGCTGTGACCCTTCCCCTGACTGCATAGTAGGGAAGCAGTGTGTGTGTGTGAGTGTGTGTGGTGAGTGAGTGTGTGAGTGTGTGTGTGTGTGTGTGTGTGAGTGAGTGAGTGAGTGTGTGTGGTGAGTGAGTGTGTGTGTGTGAGTGTGTGTGTGTGAGTGAGTGTGTGTATTCTCAGAGCAGCAGACCCAGTGTTGCTCTGGTTGACAGGATCGGGCCAAGTACAAGTCACCTGAGGTAATACTTCCCTCTCCTCCTCTCCTCCTCCCCTCCTCCTCCTCCCCTCTATCCTCCAGGAGCTTTCTGCGTCTTCTCTCTTTCTCTACCTTTTCTGTCTCTTTTTGTAACATTCTCTCGGTAAAAACGCCACTATAGGATATTGCATGAAACACACACACACACGACAGTATGCAAAAAATAGCTTTGTGGAGACCATCTAAAAGACATTCACACATGCACACAAGCATGAACAGCCAAAACAGCCAGAACACATGTTCTATTTCTGTCACTATATCAGGATTTATGAAAGGTATTTCTCACTATGGAAATTGTGCCATTTGAAATAATTTTTCTAACTCCTGCTTCGTTTCTCCCCCTCTACCCTCCCTTCCTCGCCCCTCCCCCTCCCTCCCCTGACAGACTTGAGAGAGCTCTAGAAACCCTCCTTCACTATTGAAACACAAACAGGTGTGTGTTTGTGTGTGGAAGGTAATGATGCAGGAATAACCATAAACAAGACAAAAGCTCTACTCTCTAGAGCTTAGGCACTCATACGCACACCCACAAGAGCAGGCACTGTGACTACTCTAAGTGTATATGTGTGTGTGTGTGGGGGGGGGGGGCGTCTGATGGTGGCATCATGAGTTTGGAGGATGGGAGGGTCAGACAGAAAGAGAGAAGGAGAGCAGAAGAAAGAGAGCATGGAAGAGAGGGGAGGAGGAAGAGAGGGAGAGGAAGAGAGAGGGGGAGGAAGAGAGGGAGAGGAAGAGAGAGGGAGAGGAAGAGAGAGGGGGAGGAAGAGAGGGGGGAGGAAGAGAGGGAGAGGAAGAGAGAGGGAGATCGTTGCCAGGACAGAGATAAGCTAGTGTTGTTCCTTATTTATGTCTCATTGTAGCTACAGCAGGGCAGGTCATAGACACAGTCACCAGAGACAGCATGATGAACTACCTTACAAGACTGGAGGTTCACTCTAGGGAAACTACTCGCTCTCCACCCTCTCTCTCTCTCTCTCTTGCCCTCTTTCTCTCTCCCTCTCTGTTTTTCAGGGAGTGGAAGGGAGAGGGGAGAGAGAAGCAGGAGAGAAGGATAGAGGGAGAGAGCAGGCCAGGCCAGGGTGGGAGGGGGAGAGAGGAGAGAGAGGCAGAGGGAGAAGAGAGGGAGAGAGGAGAGAGAGAGGCAGAGGGAGAGAGGAGCAGTCATGTGGAACAAGCTGATTAAGATGTCTCCTCTAGACATGGAGACTCACTCCCTCCCTCCAACTCTCTCTCTAGTGGCGTGACCCAGGGAGGTAGGTGTGTCTAAACTCATTATCTACCTTAATGAGAAGACAGGGCCAGAGAGAAAGACTATACAGTACACACCTCACCTCTGGAACACACATCCCAGCACAACCACACCACAGCTGAGGTTCCCACCAAAGGAGGTAGGAGGTTCTGAGGAATCTGATTGGCTGTTCATGGGAGCCGGTAGGCGTGTTTAGAGTGTTGTGTCTTGTGCTAGCTGAGGATTTTGCCTCGTAAAGGAAAATGAATGTGTACAAGCAGGATAACATCCATCATCAGATGATAGCAAAGGTCATTCTGGAAGTGATAGTAGGCTATATACACACACACACACAGAGAGAGAGGAGCAAGTACAAAGAGACATATATGCACAGATACGCACCAAACTCTTAAACACACATTGGTGCACAAACACGCACCCAATCAGAGAGAAAACACAGACAGACACTAACCCTAACCCTAACCTAACCCTAACCCTAACCCTAACCCTAAACACCCATGCAGGAGGAGGGTAAGGAGGCTAACCCAGAACAGACTACTGGTGTTAACTCTTCTTTGACTTTGGTGAGAGTTCCAGCAGGTCTCACAGGACTGAGCGGGGGATTCCACTGGGCTGGACCAGCATCCTCATGAGCTCCATCATACAGTCCTGTTCCCTCTCTAACCCTAACCCTAACCCTAACCCTAACCCAGTCCTGTTCCCTCTCTAACCCTAACCCTAACCCAGTCCTGTTCCCTCCCTAACCCTAACCCTAACCCTAACCCTAACCCTAACCCTGCATCCTCATGAGCTCCATCATACAGTCCTGTTCCCTCCCTAACCCTAACCCTAACCCTGGACCAGCATCCTCATGAGCTCCATCATACAGTCCTGTTCCCTCTCTAACCCTAACCCTGGACCAGCATCCTCATGAGCTCCATCATACAGTCCTGTTCCCTCCCTAACCCTAACCCTAACCCTAACCATCCTCATGAGCTCCATCATACAGTCCTGTTCCCTCCCTAACCCTAACCCTGGACCAGCATCCTCATGAGCTCCATCATACAGTCCTGTTCCCTCCCTAACCCTAACCCTGGACCAGCATCCTCATGAGCTCCATCATACAGTCCTGTTCCCTCCCTAACCCTAACCCTGGACCAGCATCCTCATGAGCTCCATCATACAGTCCTGTTCCCTCCCTAACCCTAACCCTGGACCAGCATCCTCATGAGCTCCATCATACAGTCCTGTTCCCTCCCTAACCCTAACCCTAACCCTAACCCTATTCTCATGAGCTCCATCATACAGTCCTGTTCCCTCTCTAACCCTAACCCTAACCCTAACCCTAACCCTAACCCTATCCTCATGAGCTCCATCATACAGTCCTGTTCCCTCTCTAACCCTAACCCTAACCCTAACCCTAACCCTAACCCTATCCTCATGAGCTCCATCATACAGTCCTGTTCCCTCTCTAACCCTAACCCTAACCCTAACCCTAACCCTATCCTCATGAGCTCCATCATACAGTCCTGTTCCCTCTCTAACCCTAACCCTAACCCTAACCCTAACCCTATCCTCATGAGCTCCATCATACAGTCCTGTTCCCTCTCTAACCCTAACCCTAACCCTAACCCTAACCCTAACCCTAACCCTAACCCAGTCCTGTTCCCTCCCTAACCCTAACCCTAACCCAGTCCTGTTCCCTCCCTAACCCTAACCCTAACCCAGTCCTGTTCCCTCCCTAACCCTAACCCTAACCCAGTCCTGTTTACTCCCTCTGGACTGGGGCTCATGCTGGTACATGGAGCTGTGGTTGATGACTGAATAAGGAGAACTGGATGAGACCTGACCTACAGCTAAGCACCACACCTGATCCTGTCACACAGGGTGACACACAGAGGTCAGAGCACACACACACATACAGCCAATATTGAGTGGAGCCTTCCATGTATGCGCTTGTTGACAGATTAATCCTGTGCATTAATTATTAATTGTATTTTATATTGACAGCAAATTCAATTTGAGAAGCAAACATCTGTCAGGCCATCACTGCTTAAATCCTTTACACCTTACATACATGTATAATCATATGACTATTGATTAACACACATCTTCTAGCACCAGAAGGGCAGATTTAAGATCACACACACACACACACACACACGTCTGAATATCAATGGTGGATGTGAGGGTGTCTGTGTGTTGGCATTCAAGTCCTTGTCTGATGATGTCACAACTCAGATGACATCACATAGTTGTGAGTACTGAAGTGAGCAAAGGAGCAGGACAGATGAGGAAGAGAGATATGGAGGAGGAGATCACACACACTGGACCTGAGACATGATGGCAAGCAAGCTACACACACACACACACACACGCAGGAAAAAAATAACATTCCTGAGAAGACCTCCCTTTCTGTGTGTGTTGTCTAAGTTAGTGCATCACTCAGGCATCACTAATCTATCCACAGCAGAGATAACATGTAGATAGCAAAGGGAGATCAATACTGCACTCATACTAGATCTATTGCTCTCCTATCCACACTCCTTGCTGTGTATGATGTCACTGGAGGAATGCCAGATGGGTGTTAACCAGAAGGCTGCTACTAGTTGAGTGTGTTTTCAGCAGTCCTGTCCTGTGAGACCCATCCAGGGTTAGGGTTAGGGTTAGGGTTGGGCCACTGCTCACCTCCATCCAGCAGCATGTGCTGATCCAGCACCACACCAGCCCCCAGCCCCCAGCCCCCAGCCCCCAGCACAGGATGACCTGACCTCCCCCACATCCACCCTGACCTCCCCCACATCCACCCTGACCTCCCCCACATCCACCCTGACCTCCCCACATCCACCCTGACCTCCCCACATCCACACTGACCTCCCCACATCCACCCTGACCTCCCCACATCCACCCTGACCTCCCCACATCCACCCTGACCTCCCCACATCCACCCTGACCTCCCCACATCCACCCTGACCTCCCCACATCCACCCTGACCTCCCCACATCCACGCATGTGTGGCAATGTGTGTGTGTGGGGGGGGGTAGGGTTAGGGCTGTGTGTTTGCATGTTTGTATGCTTGTGTGTGTGTGTGTGTGTGTGTGTGTGTGTGTGTGTGTGTGTGATTGTGTGTGTGTATACTGTAGATGCTGAGCTAGCAGGCCTTCTCCAAGATCTCAAAGTCTTAGAGAAGATTACAGCAGAAACACCGGCCCTACAGGATCACACTGGTAGCTGTCTCCTTCCCCAACTCTCTCTCGCACACACACACACACACACAATGCTCACTACTGGAGAATGGGATTACCAGTAACAACATACAGTATGTGTGTGTGCTGTGTGTGTGTGTTGTGTTGTGTATTCATTGTTAAAGAGTGAGAGATGAATACAGAGGTTGGTAACAGTGCTAGAAGTGCCAGTCTGTCAGTTAGCATGTGTACTGCATTAATCACAACCCTGACACAGACACACTGGGAAAAGGAGAGAGTCTGTCTTCTCCATCACGCCCAGCCACCAGACGCCAGGAGGACAGGAGGCATGAGAAGAGAGGACAGGAGGCATGAGAAGAGAGGACAGGAGGCAGGGGTGTCTGGGGTGGGTCAGTGGGGGTTAAGGGTTAATAAAACAGTGGGATATAATAAGACTGCTGGTAGCTCACTGTGTGTCAAAGCCCTCCCTTAAAAACATCAGAACACACACACACCCACACCCACACACCCACACACACCTACACACACGCACACGAGCCGCTGGGACAGAAGGACATGAGCTGTTCAGTATGCAGCCCTGACATTGTCCAGCACAGCTACGGGACGTTAGTCTCCCCACACCACCACCCTTCACTTGGGATTACTTTATGTTAATAGTAAAATATTACATACAACATCATTTGTCTTTGTTACCATGGCACCCTGGGCTGATTGAAATGCATGTGTTTACCTCTGCAGACAGGTGAACACAGCAAGAAGGGTGTGTGTGTGTGTCTTTAGATTTATTGATTTCACCCCCTCCTGCAACATACAATCACTTTAGCTTGTACATACCAGCCAGCTTCCCTGCTAGTTGACACCACAGCACACCAGCTACATAACCAGCTGAACCAGTTGACACTCTCATAACTCCACACTCAACACAACGCTTGTCATTTAGCTAGCAACACAACGCTTGTAATTTAGCTAGCAACACAACGCTTGTCATTTAGCTTCATAGAGGGATGGAGGGAGGAGAGCAAACTAGCTGGCTCTCATTACTGTCAATTAGAGTCAAGTAGATGAGGGCTGTGGTAGGGGGAGAGGTGGGAGAAGCAAGGATGGAGAAGGGGGGGCAGTGTTGGAGAAGGGGGGGCAGGGGTTGGCATCCCTGCAAATAAGGAAACAGGGCCAATTAAACTGAAAGCAAGAGGAAAATATGAATGATTTAGTGTTGAAACACAGAGAGAGAAACACATATACACACACACCCTCCTGCTCTGCCCCTCTGCTCTACCCCTCTGCTCTGCCCCTCTGCTCTACCCCTCTGCTCTGCTCTACCCCTCTGCTCTGCCCCTCTGCTCTGCCCCTCTGCTCTACCCCTCTGCTCTGCTCTACCCCTCTGCTCTGCCCCTCTGCTCTACCCCTCTGCTCTGCTCTACCCCTCTGCTCTGCCCCTCTGCTCTACCCCTCTGCTCTGCTCCTATTCTCTCCTGACTGTCTGTTAGCTGCTCTGTCGCTTGAGTACGGTGTTCATCAGTGTTTGGTTTTCTGTCTCAACATGTCCCGGGTATTTCTGACTGATGATCGAGAAGGACTTTGGAGTATGTGCCTGCATGTCTTTGGGCGTGTGTGCATGTGTGTGTGTGTGTGTGTGTGTGCGTGTCTATGGGGAGTGTAATCTCTGCCGTCTGAGCCCCTCTGTGTGATGCAGAGGAAGTCAACCCACCAGAGGAACATCAAAGCTCTCTGCTGAAATAACAGAAATAATTAGACAGAAACGCCTCATTTAAATAGAAATGCTAATTAATCTTTTGGTTAGCCCGGTCAGGCTAAGAAAACAGCAGTGTGTGTGTGTGTGTGTGTCCAAGACCTGTTAAAACACATGCTTTGTACTGTTATTAAAAGCTTTTCATTCAAGAACATTGAATCAACATTTGATTCAATGTTTCAAATGAGATCGTTTATTCCTGGTAGATAATAGCCCCTTCAAACAGCCACTTGCACCCCCCCCCCCCCCAGGACAATTGCCACGTTGTATATTCTCTTCACAGATATGGGGAACCAGAGATGATCAGCCACCAGGATCAACACTACACCTTCTAATCCCTGCTGCTTCTAGGAAGCAAGGCTTTACACAAACACCCCCCCCCCTCACACGTCCACTCGAAGCTCTGATGTTAAAGCCTGGCCTAACAGACCAGACAGAGTGAGAGGGATATGACATGGTGCTAGTTAACCTTCCAGTCACCCACACCATCTTCTGCTAACGACAGCACTTTACTGCACAGCCCCTCTGCAAGTTCTAAATTACCTTCACTTGTAACCCACATGCTGCCGCCCTCCCCCCAAAATTAATTGGTTGTTCGGGGGGACTTGGAACCCACCTGACAGGAAGAGTCAGAGAGACAGGAGGACCTGGCCAAAGAGTTCCTTTGTTCAGAGACTACATATTTAATGTTCCAGGGCTCTTTAGATTAAAGGTAACATGTTGTCAGAACTTCAAAGGATGTAAATTATGCATCTCTTCCTTTTGCAGAGATATCAAAGCAGGTAATGAAGATTAACGTTTGTAGACCTCTCATCTCTGTCTGTTTTTCACTCTTTTTTCAGGAGAGGGAAGAAAAGAGGATTGGAGGTCTGAGTTGGAAAGGTTCATCTATCTAGATGTTTGTGTTGAAGTCATTATGGTAGCTGCTGTTTTAATTAAACTTGTATTGGAAGTCTGGATAACTGTTGTTCTGTTTGAAGTGATCAGTATATCTGTGTGTGTGTGCTTCTGCAAGTGTGCGTCTGTTCCCTGCGCTGGTGTGTGTGTGGGTCCTGCGCTGGAGTGTGTGTGTGTGGGTCCTGCGCTGGAGTGTGTGTGTGTGTGGGTCCTGCGCTGGAGTGTGTGTGTGTGTGTGGGTCCTGCGCTGGAGTGTGTGTGTGTGTGGATCCTGTGCTGGTTGTGGCCAGAGGTGGAGCTTGACATTTAGCAGCACATTTCCAACGTTCTGCTTGTAGCTTGTTCCTCACAGACCAGCCTTCAGATCCCTCCACACGCTTATTCTGTCTATCCCACAATGCACCTCTGGCAGGGCCAGGCCCGTTAGCCTAAAGAAGAGGGTGCTAATCTTTCCATTCCATTAGAGTGAATGGCTGCATGGTCATTATCCACTCCATTCACAGCACATACACCAGGACTGGGGCCACTTCACACTGGGGAGGGGGAAGGGAGACGAGGGGATGATGGGGGAGGAGGGGATGACAGGGGAGGAGGGGATGATAGGGGGAGGAGGGGATGATAGGGGGAGGAGGGGATGATAGGGGGAGGAGGGGATGATAGGGGGAGGAGGGGGTGATATGGGGAGGGAGGGATGATAGGGGGAGGAGGGGATGATAGGGGGAGGAGGGGGTGATATGGGGAGGGAGGGATGATAGGGGGAGGAGGGGATGATAGGGGGAGGAGGGGATGATAGGGGGAGGAGGGGGTGATAGGGGGAGGAGGGGATGATAGGGGGAGGAGGGGGTGATAGGGGAGGAGGGGATGATAGGGGGAGGAGGGGGTGATATGGGGAGGGAGGGATGATAGGGGGAGGAGGGGATGATAGGGGGAGGAGGGGGTGATATGGGGAGGGAGGGATGATAGGGGGAGGAGGGGATGATAGGGGGAGGAGGGGGTGATAGGGGGAGGAGGGGATGATAGGGGGAGGAGGGGGTGATAGGGGGAGGAGGGGATGATAGGGGGAGGAGGGGATGATAGGGGGAGGAGGGGGTGATATGGGGAGGGAGGGATGATAGGGGGAGGAGGGGATGATAGGGGGAGGAGGGGATGATAGGGGGAGGAGGGGGTGATAGGGGAGGAGGGGATGATAGGGGAGAAGGGGATGATAGGGGAGGAAGGGATGATAGGGGGAGGAGGGGATGATAGGGAGAGGAGGGGATGATAGGGGGAGGAGGGGATGATAGGGGAGGAGGGGATGATAGGGGAGGAGGGGATGATAGGGGAGGAGGGGATGATAGGGGAGGGGGAAGGGAGACGAGGGGATGATAGGGGAGGAGGGGATGATAGGGGGAGGAGGGGATGATAGGGGGAGGAGGGGATGATAGGGGGAGGAGGGGGTGATATGGGGAGGGAGGGATGATAGGGGGAGGAGGGGATGATAGGGGGAGGAGGGGATGATAGGGGGAGGAGGGGATGATAGGGGGAGGAGGGGGTGATAGGGGAGGAGGGGATGATAGGGGAGGAGGGGATGATAGGGGAGAAGGGGATGATAGGGGAGGAAGGGATGATAGGGGGAGGAGGGGGTGATATGGGGAGGGAGGGATGATAGGGGGAGGAGGGGATGATAGGGGGAGGAGGGGATGATAGGGGAGGAGGGGATGATAGGGGAGGGGGAAGGGAGACGAGGGGATGATAGGGGGAGGAGGGGATGATAGGGGGAGGAGGGGATGATAGGGGGAGGAGGGGGTGATATGGGGAGGGAGGGATGATAGGGGGAGGAGGGGATGATAGGGGGAGGAGGGGATGATAGGGGGAGGAGGGGGTGATAGGGGGAGGAGGGGGTGATAGGGGAGGAGGGGATGATAGGGAGAAGGGGATGATAGGGGAGGAAGGGATGATAGAGGGAGGAGGGGATGATAGGGAGAGGAGGGGATGATAGGGGGAGGAGGGGATGATAGGGGAGGAGGGGATGATAGGGGAGGGGGAAGGGAGACGAGGGGATGATAGGGGAGGAGGGGATGATAGGGGGAGGAGGGGATGATAGGGGGAGGAGGGGATGATAGGGGGAGGAGGGGGTGATATGGGGAGGGAGGGATGATAGGGGGAGGAGGGGATGATAGGGGGAGGAGGGGATGATAGGGGGAGGAGGGGATGATAGGGGGAGGAGGGGGTGATAGGGGAGGAGGGGATGATAGGGGGAGGAGGGGGTGATAGGGGAGGAGGGGATGATAGGGGAGGAGGGGATGATAGGGGAGAAGGGGATGATAGGGGAGGAAGGGATGATAGGGGGAGGAGGGGATGATAGGGAGAGGAGGGGATGATAGGGGGAGGAGGGGATGATAGGGGAGGAGGGGATGATAGGGGAGGAGGGGATGATAGGGGAGGGGGAAGGGAGACGAGGGGATGATAGGGGGAGGAGGGGATGATAGGGGGAGGAGGGGATGATAGGGGGAGGAGGGGATGATAGGGGAGGAGGGGATGATAGGGGGAGGAGGGGGTGATATGGGGAGGGAGGGATGATAGGGGGAGGAGGGGATGATAGGGGGAGGAGGGGATGATAGGGGAGGAAGGGATGATAGGGGGAGGAGGGGATGATAGGGGGAGGAGGGGATGATAGGGGGAGGAGGGGGTGATATGGGGAGGGAGGGATGATAGGGGGAGGAGGGGATGATAGGGGGAGGAGGGGATGATAGGGTGAGGAGGGGATGATAGGGGGAGGAGGGGGTGATAGGGGAGGAGGGGATGATAGGGGGAGGAGGGGATGATAGGGGGAGGAGGGGATGATAGGGGGAGGAGGGGATGATAGGGGGAGGAGGGGATGATAGGGGAGGAGGGGATGATAGGGGAGGGGGAAGGGAGACGAGGGGATGATAGGGGGAGGAGGGGATGATAGGGGGAGGAGGGGATGATAGGGGAGGAGGGGATGATAGGGGGAGGAGGGGATGATAGGGGAGGAGGGGATGATAGGGGGAGGAGGGGATGATAGGGGGAGGAGGGGATGATAGGGGTAGGAAGGGATGATAGGGGGAGGAGGGGATGATAGGGGAAGAGGGGATGATAGGGGGAGGAGGGGATGATAGGGGAGGAGGAGGGGATGATAGGGGGGGGAGGGGATGATAGGGGGAGGAGGGGATGATAGGGGGAGGAGGGGATGATAGGGGAGGAGGGGATGATAGGGGGAGGAGGGGATGATAGGGGAGGAGGGGATGATAGGGGGAGGAGGGGATGATAGGGGGAGGAGGGGATGATAGGGGGAGGAGGGTATGATAGGGGGAGGAGGGGATGATAGGGGAGGAGGGGATGATAGGGGGAGGAGGGGATGATAGGGGAGGAGGGGATGATAGGGGGAGGAGGGGATGATAGGGGAGGAGGGGATGATAGGGGAGGGGGAAGGGAGACGAGGGGATGATAGGGGGAGGAGGGGATGATAGGGGGAGGAGGGGGTGATAGGGGAGGAGGGGATGATAGGGGGAGGAGGGGATGATAGGGGGAGGAGGGGATGATAGGGGGAGGAGGGGATGATAGGGGAGGAGGGGATGATGGGGGGGAGGAGGGGATGATAGGGGAGAAGGGGATGATAGGGGGAGGAGGGGATGATAGGGGGAGGAGGGGATGATAGGGGGAGGAGGGGATGATAGGGAAGGAGGGGATGATAGGGGGAGGAGGGGATGATAGGGGGAGGAGGGGATGATAGGGGAGGGGGACAGAACAAGACAGGAAAAAAGGGATGAGGTGGAGAGATGACTAGAAGCTGCGAGGGTTGAGAGGCAGAGGAGGAGGAGCAGGAGAACCAGTTATTCTATTGGAATCAGATTCCTCTTTAACTCAACATAGACTTATTGATCACGACACAACTACATTAGCTTCAAGAGGAGAGAGAGGACAAGGAAAGATGGGTGGATAGAGAAAGAGAGAGAAAGAACAGAGAGGATGAGATGATAAAGACAGAGAGTGTATGAGGCAGACAGATAGTGTATGAGGCAGGCAGAGAGTGTATGAGGCAGACAGATAGTGTATGAGGCAGACAGATAGTGTATGAGGCAGACAGATAGTGTATGAGGCAGACAGATAGTGTATGAGGCAGACAGAGTGTATGAGGCAGACAGATAGTGTATGAGGCAGACAGATAGTGTATGAGGCAGGCAGAGAGTGTATGAGGCAGACAGATAGTGTATGAGGCAGACAGATAGTGTATGAGGCAGACAGATAGTGTATGAGGCAGACAGAGTGTATGAGGCAGACAGATAGTGTATGAGGCAGACAGATAGTGTATGAGGCAGACAGATAGTGTATGAGGCAGACAGATAGTGTATGAGGCAGGCAGAGAGTGTATGAGGCAGACAGATAGTGTATGAGGTAGACAGATAGTGTATGAGGCAGACAGATAGTGTATGAGGCAGACAGAGTGTATGAGGCAGACAGATAGTGTATGAGGCAGACAGATAGTGTATGAGGCAGACAGAGTGTATGAGGCAGACAGATAGTGTATGAGGCAGACAGATAGTGTATGAGGCAGACAGATAGTGTATGAGGCAGACAGAGAGTGTATGAGGCAGACAGAGAGTGTATGAGGCAGACAGAGAGTGTATGAGGCAGACAGATAGTGTATGAGGCAGACAGATAGTGTATGAGGCAGGCCCACCACAGACAGGCCTATCAGAGGCTCGCCCTACTCGTGCCGGCTCTCCTCTGCTAACAGCACTTTAACTCTCTCTGTTTCTAAATGAGAGGGTAATGACTTGACAAATCACTCCCTCTTTAAACAGCAGATGAAAGAGTGTAAGTGAAAAGTGGCTGGAGAATGGGGGGGGCTGGGAGGGGGGCTGCTTTAATATGCAGTATGATTCTCCTGCTGCTGGATAGGGGGGAGGGTCTGTGATTCTTGCGCTGATTAAATGACAGCACGGGATCTTCTGTTCGCTGGAAACTTGAAAAGTCCAGGGCTGTTTAAAAATGCATCAAACATGCTGTTAGATTAGCTTGTGTCTCTCTCTGTCTCTCTGCAGAGGAGGGGCGGAGGAGGCCCAGCGGGCGGAGGAGCCAACATTTAACACCAGGCTCAGAACCGAGGTCAAAGAGTTGGAATGATATTTTACAGGAAGATATATCACATTTCTTTATTGCAGAATTGTTGAAACTGTGTGTTTGTGCATGTGTTTGCATTAGTGTGTGTACATGACAGTGTGTGTACTGTGTGTGTGTACTGTGTGTGTGTACTGTGTGTACTGTGTGTGTGTTCATGTGTGTTTGTGCGGAGACAGCCTTCAGCCATTCTCCATCATAAACTCCCATCCTTTCCCCTCACTAACATGAATGAGGAGTCTAACTGAGTCTCCCTGGCCATGTCCATGCCCCAGCCAGACAGAGGGGAGATTCTGCGCTCATCTGGCCTGCCTTGTGTACCTCATATCTGGGAGAAGACTTATAGAAAGGCCAGGTAAAAGGGGATCTTTATCAGGAAGCGAATTAACGCTCAAAGTGCTCCATTTGGAAGGTATATCAGGCCAATCCATTAAAAGTGCCTTCAGAAAGGAGCCTGGCAGAGGACACCTTGAGAGTGAACAGTAGACCTGCTGAAACAGCACTCTGCAAAACAGAGAGGGAGACAGGGGGAGGGGGAGATGGGAGATGGGGGGGAGACGGGGGGAGGGGCAGGAGGAGAGGGGAGGGGAGAAATAAGTGAGAAAGGAGAACAGAGAAATGGATGGAGAAAAAGAGGAGGATAAATACAGAGAAAGAGAGAAAGATAGATCCAGAGAAAAAGAGAATAAAGGCTAGAGAAGAGGATGAAGAGAATAAAGATGGTTTAGATTGTGGGCTGTGGTTCAGCAGTACACTAGCTACACTGACCTCACACTGTACACACGTATACACACCTGCTCTGGCTCCATTCATCTTGTCCCAGGCTGCCCCCAGATGGCAGGGCAGGCTGGGGCGGGGCAGCAGGAAAGCCCCCTGTCTGGCCCCAGGCCTGAGGAACATTAGCCCCAGGGCCACACCAGGGCAGGAGAGACTGGGGGGGAGTCTAGACTAAGCCAAGCCATGGAGGTTAAGTCTCCTGTCACCTCCCCTACTCTTCTGCTAACAGAGAGGGAGAGATGTAAACATGGGAAGAGGGAGAGAGGGGACAAATAGACAGACTGAGAAATAAGGAGAGGGAGAGAGGGGGATATGGGGGAGGGGAGGGAGAGAGGGGGATATGGGGGAGGGGAGGGAGAGAGGGGGATATGGGGGAGGGGAGGGAGAGAGGGGGACAGACAGATGGAGATGTAGAGATGAAGCACGGTGGAACACTTTTGCATTCTAAAACATGTACACACACACACGTGCACACACACACGTGCACACACAGGGAAGGAAGTTCCATTTTAAAGCCCTCTGTATGACAAGGCTCCGCTCACACAGTCACCAGTGTAGCAACCAGAGAAATATTCACACACGTACACAATGTGTGACACACTCACATACACACAAGTGGAGGAAATTGCTCACACACACACACACACTCACACACACACACACACACAAACACACACACACTCACAGCAAAGCTCTAAGGGATTACAGTCTGCTGACGATGGCAATTAAACAGAACACACAAACACTCTCTCTATTTCTCTCTCTCACACACACACACTCTCTCTCTTCCATACACACACCAATATGTCCTAGAAAGAGAGAAAGATAAAGAGAGAGAGATTGAGAGAGAGAAAGAGTGAAGTGAGAGAGAGATACAAAGAGAGAAAGAGAGAGGTAAGAGAGAAAGCTGGAGCGAGGTGAGAGACATACATAACACACTCCAACCCACTGATCCCACAGGATCATTTCAAACATCCTCTCCTTTAAAAGAACCCATTTCATTTCAGTCTAATAGTTGATATCCAAAGCCCTTCAATAAAAGAGTTGATCTCTCTCTCTCTCTCTCTCTCTCTCTCTCTCTCTCTCTCTCTCTCTCTCTCTCTCTCTCTCTCTCTCTCTCTCTCTCTCTCTCTCTCACTCTCTCACTCTCCTTCTTTGTGATGGAGGTATAGTGACACACAGTAATGCAGCCATGTATGCATTGATTATGTGACACCCACTATTCAGCAGTGCTATTAAAGTTCCTCTCCTCTCCTCTCCCCCCCCACTCCCCTCCTCCCCCTCTCCTCTCCTCCCCTTCTCCCCTGTCTCTCCTGTCCTCTCCTCAGAAAGACCAGGAGAGATCTTAGAAGAGAGACTGGCACATAGAGAATAATTACATTTAAATTACATGAAGCCTCTCTTTCCCCGCCCTGGTCGCTGCCACGCCCCTTGCCACGCCCCTTGTCACGCCCCTTGCCACGCCCCTGCCACGCCCCCTGTCTCCCCGTAGGCCTCCCGTTCCTCTTAAACCCCCCACCCCTCCCAGAAGACACACCCAACACAGCAAGGTAATTAGCCCTTCTATTAGCCTTCCTAATATCCTCCCTTCCTTCCTCTTTCCTTTCCTCCCCTTCTGTTACCTCCTTTCCTCACCTCCCCTCCCCTCCCCTCTCCTCTCCTCTCCAGAAACATCACATCACCAGCTCTGCCTCACACCAGAAATAACCATCTTTTTGTCTGCGTTTTTATTCAAAAACATAAAATTGAATCAATCTCTTAATACTCTGGATTGTGTAAACATGCTTGAATAAACAACCAGGAAGGAGATGGGTTTTGCGTTGAGGACGTTTATCTAAGCAGTTTATTTATGAATACCACGGTGAAGTCAGAACACACACAGATAATGGCTTCAGCTTTTCCTTTGAAGTAAAATAATCAATAGTAGGATTTACATGATTTTTTTTCCAGTTTTATTTAAATTAAAATGGTTCCTCACTTCTCCAACTCTGGTTGCCAGGACGACTCGGAGAAGAGAAGCCATAACATGACAGGACATCTTCAACAGGTCAACGTCCTTAAGACAAACATGTAGCTGAGGCAGAAGGATCCTCTGTTACTGAGGAGCCTCTCACACACACACACACACACACACAAACACAGTCACATTGGATTTTCACCCACTCCTCCTCCTCCTCCTCCTCCTTTTCCTTCTCCTGTCTGTCTGTCTGTGCCTGTCTGCCTGTCTGTCTGTCTGCCTGTCTGCCTGTCTGCCTGTCTGTACAGCAGGATTGTTGACAGGAAATCAAAGCGTCTTTCAGGCTGCATGAGAGGACTTCCTGCTGCAGTGCAACAGCTAAATCTGCTCCAGAGGATATTAGTGTGTGTTTACACATGTTTGTATGTATGTATTTATTTATTTGTGTGTGTAAACCTTGATGTGTGAGTGATTGAGAGGCAGAGGTCAGAGGTCAGAATAGAGCAGACAGAGAGGTGAGCACAGCTTGTAACCCTGCACACACACACACACACACACACACGCATGCCAAGGAGCCATCCATCTCTCACGTACAACACACACACATCAACACACACACATCAACACACACACATCAAGCACAAGTGTAGCGCTCTAACTAACAACCTGGTTACCTACATACTGTCACTGTGACAATATCCCTCGCTCTCTCTGTCTCTCTCTGTCTCTCTCTCTCTCTCTCTCTCTCTCTCTCTCTCTCTCTCTCTCTCTCTCTCTCTCTCTCTCTCTCTCTCTCTCTCTCTCTCAGTCACACACATGCTTACTCCCGCACACACACTCACACAAACATACTGTACACTCATACACACATACTTACACACTGTCTCTCTCACACACTCACACACACTTGCTCCACAGCCTCTTGCGGGCCGAATGGAGTCAGATTGGGCGGTCTTCATTTTTCATGCAAACGGTAATTTAGTGAGACGGCCCATTGATTGAGCACCTCTTGTCTCCAAAACAATGCTACTTCAATCAGCAGCCCTGGGACAGGAGAGGGAGGGGCTGGGCGGGGGCCGGGGGGGGCTGGGGGGGGGGCGGGGGGCAGGGGGTGGTGTGTGTGTGTGAGAGGAAGGGGGGGGCTGCCGATAGCTGCACTGACTGATTTAAGAGATGGATAAAAAGCTGATACGGCCCCGCCCCCCCGCCCCCCTGCCCCCCGCCCCCCTGCCCCCCCGCCTGATTGATGACAGTGGCCAGAGCAGCCCTGGACTATGCATCATGATTTAACCATCAGGCCTCATCTAAAGATTAGCACACACACACACTGGCACACACATTCACTCACACACACACACACACAGACCTCTGGCAGTGAGACACAAAGAAAAACATACACAGGTGCACAACATTCATTCACACAAAAACACACCTTCACACAGACACTCTGTGCTGTACGACAGAGAGAGGAGGATGAGGAGAGAGAGAGAAGGATGAGGAGAGAGAGAGAGGAGGATGAGAAGAGAGAGAGAGAGAGAGAGAGAGAGAGGTGGATGAGGAGAGAGAGAGAGAGGAGGATGAGAGAGAGAGAGAGAGAGAGGAGGATGAGGAGAGAGAGAGAGAGAGGAGGATGAGGAGAGAGAGAGAGGAGGATGAGGAGAGAGAGAGAGAGGAGGATGAGAGAGAGAGAGAGAGAGGAGGATGAGGAGAGAGAGAGAGGATGAGGAGAGAGAGAGAGGAGGATGAGGAGAGAGAGAGAGGAGGATGAGGAGAGAGAGAGAGGAGGATGAGGAGAGAGAGAGAGAGGAGGATGAGGAGAGAGAGAGAGGAGGATGAGGAGAGAGAGAGAGAGAGGAGGATGAGGAGAGAGAGAGAGGATGAGGAGAGAGAGAGAGGAGGATGAGGAGAGAGAGAGGAGGATGAGGAGAGAGAGAGAGGAGGATGAGAGAGAGAGAGAGAGAGAGAGAGAGAGAGAGAGGAGGATGAGGAGAGAGAGAGAGAGAGAGAGAGAGAGAGAGAGAGAGAGAGAGAGAGAGAGAGAGAGAGAGAGAGAGGAGGATGAGAGAGAGAGAGAGAGAGAGAGAGGAGGATGAGGAGATAGAGAGAGAGAGAGAGAGAGAGAGAGAGAGAGAGAGAGAGAGAGAGAGAGAGAGAGAGAGAGAGAGGAGGATGAGGAAGGGCTTGTGTTGAGCAGCAGGAATCAGAGAATGGAATGCTGACAAAGGGCTGAAAATCTGGAATGGCCTTGGGAAGCCCTGACCTGACTAACCCTGACCCCAGCCTAACCCTGACCCCAGACTAGTCCTGACCCCAGCCTAACCCTGACCCCAGCCTAACCCTGACCCCAGCCTAACCCTGACCCCAGACTAGTCCTGACCCCAGCCTGGCCTTGACCCCAGACTAACCCTGACCCCAGCCTAACCCTGACCCCAGCCTAACCCTGACCCCAGCCTAACCCTGACCCCAGACTAACTCTGATACTAAAGGAACCTTGACTATCAAAGGTATCCATTTATCCATTCTTCCCTCATTTTTCCAATCCATCTTATCTATTATTATCCATCCTCATTTACCCTCCTCCTCACCTGTCCCCTGCTTCACCCAGGGAGAGGGGGTTCTGTTTAGGGTAATTAGTAGCCATCTCTCGTTACCGCTCTCTCACCTTAGAGACACACAACCCTCAACCACAAGGACGATGCAGGGGCTTCTGGGAAACGCCCGGCCCTTCAAGACTCTGGCTTCATTGGTATTTCACTGCTGTCACGCGTACAGAAGCTTTGCCACACACACACACAATACACACACACACCACACACACACACACACACACACACACGCACTTGTGTTGGTCTATAAGGTAGGAATTTCCCATGAGCAGGAATCAGCTGTTTGTTTTCCGGATGCCCCAACACAGCACAGCTCCTTGTGTCCACTCACCTTCAAACCTGGCAATCCAGATTAAACCTGGCAACCCAGCTCAAACCTGGAAACACAGCTCAAACCTGGCAACTCAGCTCAACCTGGCAACCCAGCTCATGGATGCCGTCCAGAGAGGATAACGAGCCTGGCATGTGGAGGGTGAGGGTCGGGAAGGGAGAGAGGGAGGGGAGGGGCCAGACAACAGAAGCAAATAAGAATGTAAAACCAGCCACAGATGAGATGTGTCTGGTCTGGTCAGAGAGACCCCCTGTGGAGGGGTGTCACCTCTACAACACACACACACACCACGACCTTCCAGACCACAAACACACACCACGACCTTCCAGACCACACACACACATCTGATACAGTACACAGAATGCATGTCACCCGTACAACACCTTCTGACACGCCCATGTCAGTCCAGACAAAATATCCTTCAAATCAAAAACCACCATGCATGTCATCATTCTTTCCTGAAGCTATTAGGTTTGAGGAGCTGTCATTGGAGAGTCTCTGTGCACCTGACAAGTCTCTTCCTGGAAACTCCACACTGAGAAGTCCCTGGTGCTGGGACTCAGAGCTAGCTACACTGACACTACTCTTTAAGAAAGGAGAGGAGGAGAGGAGATGGAGGGGTTAAGAGGGAGGAGAACAGAGGGAGGAATATAGAGGAGAGAGAGAGAGAGAGAGAGAGAGAGAGAGAGAGAGAGAGAGAGAGAGAGAGAGAGAGAGAGAGAGGAGAGATATTGGAGGAGGAGAGACTGCTGGGTGGAGGAAGAGGAGGTCTCTCCATGACTGGTTTATTGTGTTACTTATCTTAATTTAAACCAATGAATGGAGCTAACCTTGTAAGCAGGATCAATGCTTATTTAAAAGCTCATTGATTAACAGTTGTGATTATTGATTTATGTCTTGTGGCCCAGACAGAACTGATAGATCTGATAGGTCAAAACCGAAAGACAGGCAGACACCCAGGCACAGACAGACAGACAGACAGACAGACAGGCAGACAGGCAGACAGGCAGACAGGCAGACAGGCAGACAGACAGGCAGACAGGAAGACAGACAGGCAGACAGGCACAAACAGACAGGCAGACAGGCACAGACAGGCACACAGACAGACAGACAGGCAGACAGGCACAGACAGGCAGACAGGCACAGACAGGCACAGACAGGCCGACAAACAGACAGGCAGACAGGCAGACAGACAGACAGACAGACAGACAGACAGACAGACAGACAGACAGACAGGCAGGCAGGCAGGCAGGCAGGCAGGCAGGCAGGCAGGCAGGCAGGCAGACAGGCAGACAGACAAACACAGACACAGACACAGACAGGTACACAGGGAGGCAGACAGACATACAGGATAGTTGATAGACCCAAATCTTGAATTATAATCCTGTAGTATAATCCATTAATCGAATTTGGTAGTATAATCTATTAATCAAATTTGGTAGTATAATCGATTAATCTAATTCTGTAGAATAATCCCGAAATCTAATCCTAATTAAATCCCCAAATGTAATACTGTAGTCAAATTCTGTAATCTAATCCTG
This sequence comes from Hypomesus nipponensis, assembly GCF_054491055.1. Classification (NCBI taxonomy): domain Eukaryota; kingdom Metazoa; phylum Chordata; class Actinopteri; order Osmeriformes; family Osmeridae; genus Hypomesus; species Hypomesus nipponensis. Next base: position 23,001,672 of record NC_140374.1, read on the forward strand.
TAGTATAACACTGTCTAATCCAGTAATCTAATTTTGTAGTTTAATCCTGTACTCTAATCCTCAATACAGTCCAGGTCAGGGGAGTTTGATGTGTAATGGAGAGGATCACAGAAGTGTTGTGTGTGAAGGAGATGGTAAGAGGTAATATTCAATTATTGTATGCACAGAGCCCTGTCCCACCCTAAATTGATTTCTTTGAGAATGGGAGGCATCGCTCAACACTGACACACTGCCATGTACTGCCGTACACGACAGCCCACGCAAATTACTCCACCATCTGCTTCCCCCTTCTCCCTCTCTTTCCCTCTCTGTCTCTGCCGCGGCACGCCAATCCCTTCCTCCACTCCTCCGCTTGTGTCCCTTGCCCCTCTCCTTCGGGGAGGAGTGAGTCGTAATGAATATGCACTATCTGGGCTCCCTTCCTCTCCATAGCTTTCATCTCTCTCTATTGTAATGGAAAATTGTTTTGTGTTTTACTGAGTGATAGGAGCGCGTGGCCCGCCCCCCCTGCCAGCAGGACTCAGCTGCACTAAGACCCCCCCCTCCACCCCCCCCTCTCTGGTGCACTCTGGAACAGCTTCTAACGATCAACCTAAAGTCAGCAACACAAATCCACACTATGAGCTGGCTTTGAAGGAACAGCAAGAGAGAGAGAGAGAAAGAGAGACAGAGACAGAGGACAGGCCCACCTGTCAAACAGAGACTCTGAAAAGAGAATGCTGGTGCTCCTGACCAGCATCATAAGAAGCAGGCAGGGCGGCAGTACAGGAGGAGGACAGGGCTGGCAGAGCGTACAGCAGGAGGAGGAGGACAGGGCTGGCAGGCCGTACAGCAGGAGGAGGACAGGGCTGGCAGAGCGTACAGCAGGAGGAGGACAGGGCTGGCAGGGCGTACAGCAGGAGGAGGACAGGGCTGGCAGAGCGTACAGCAGGAGGAGGACAGGGCTGGCAGGCCGTACAGCAGGAGGAGGACAGGGCTGGCAGAGCGTACAGCAGGAGGAGGAGGACAGGGCTGGCAGGGCGTACAGCAGGAGGAGGACAGAGCTGGCAGGGCGTACAGCAGGAGGAGGACAGGGCTGGCAGGCCGTACAGCAGGAGGAGGACAGGGCTGGCAGGGCGTACAGCAGGAGGAGGACAGGGCTGGCAGAGCGTACAGCAGGAGGAGGACAGGGCTGGCAGGGCGTACAGCAGGAGGAGGACAGGGCTGGCAGGGCGTACAGCAGGAGGAGGACAGGGCTGGCAGGGCGTACAGCAGGAGGAGGACAGGGCTGGCAGGGCGTACAGCAGGAGGAGGACAGGGCTGGCAGAGCGTACAGCAGGAGGAGGAGGACAGGGCTGGCAGGGCGTACAGCAGGAGGAGGAGGACAGGGCTGGCAGAGCGTACAGCAGGAAGAGGAGGACAGGGCTGGCAGGGCGTACAGCAGGAGGAGGACAGGGCTGGCAGGGCGTACAGCAGGAGGAGGACAGGGCTGGCAGGGCGTACAGCAGGAGGAGGACAGGGCTGGCAGGGCGTACAGCAGGAGGAGGACAGGGCTGGCAGGGCGTACAGCAGGAGGAGGACAGGGCTGGCAGGGCGTACAGCAGGAGGAGGACAGGGCTGGCAGGGCGTACAGCAGGAGGAGGACAGGGCTGGCAGGGCGTACAGCAGGAGGAGGACAGGGCTGGCAGGGCGTACAGCAGGAGGAGGACAGGGCTGGCAGGGCGTACAGCAGGAGGAGGACAGGGCTGGCAGGGCGTACAGCAGGAGGAGGACAGGGCTGGCAGGGCGTACAGCAGGAGGAGGACAGGGCTGGCAGGGCGTACAGCAGGAGGAGGACAGGGCTGGCAGGGCGTACAGCAGGAGGAGGACAGGGCTGGCAGGGCGTACAGCAGGAGGAGGACAGGGCTGGCAGGGCGTACAGCAGGAGGAGGACAGGGCTGGCAGGGCGTACAGCAGAGACGCTCTCATCCCCTCGGCCTGCAGCCGTCTGCACACACACTCAAACACCTCTCAGAGAGCCAGGGAAAAGGTTGGATCTCATACTTTCAAAACGTGAATAAAGACACTCGCATACTGTGGAAACTCTGAACCAAAACCAAAACATGGTTGTGTGAAGGAATAGTACCGGTCCTTGTTGAGAAACACCCAGTGATTCTGACATGGTCATAACCACTTCTCTACAAGAACAAAACAACAGACAGTCACAGCCCTTTGGCTTTCTTGCTCTAATTAAAGAGACCTTTCTGCCCTGCTATATGGGTGTCATATTGACACTTAGCTGTGTACAATAAACTTTATTGGCAACCTTGCTTGATTACAGCACTAAAGTAGAACAACAAGGAACATGGGAGGAGGCTCCAAGATCATAGAAGAGACCAGTGCTGCAGCCAGGTCCCTCTGGGACTAGGGTCCTCTGGGACTAGGGTCCTCTGGGACTAGGTCCCTCTGGGACTAGGGTCCTCTGGGACTAGGGTCCTCTGGGACTAGGGTCCTTTGGGACTAGGGTCCCTCTGGGACTAGGGTCCTCTGGGACTAGGGTCCCTCTGGGACTAGGGTCCTCTGGGACTAGGGTCCCTCTGGAACTAGGTCCCTCTGGGACTAGGGTCCTCTGGGACTAGGGTCCCTCTGGAACTAGGTCCCTCTGGGACTAGGGTCCTCTGGGACTAGGGTCCCTCTGGAACTAGGGTCCTCTGGGACTAGGGTCCTCTGGAACTAGGGTCCTCTGGGACTAGGGTCCTCTGGGACTAGGGTCTGCTGGGACTAGGGTCCTCTGGGACTAGGGTCCCTCTGGGACTAGGGTCCTCTGGGACTAGGGTCTGCTGGGACTAGGGTCCTCTGGGACTAGGGTCCCTCTGGAACTAGGGTCCTCTGGGACTAGGGTCCCTCTGGAACTAGGTCCCTCTGGGACTAGGGTCCTCTGGGACTAGGGTCCCTCTGGAACTAGGGTCCTCTGGGACTAGGGTCCTCTGGAACTAGGGTCCTCTGGGACTAGGGTCCTCTGGGACTAGGGTCTGCTGGGACTAGGGTCTGCTGGGACTAGGGTCCCTCTGGGACTAGGGTCCTCTGGGACTAGGGTCCTCTGGGACTAGGGTCTGCTGGGACTAGGGTCCTCTGGGACTAGGGTCCTCTGGTTCTAGGGTCCTCTGGGACTAGGGTCCGCTGGGACTAGGGTCCTCTGGGACTACAGTGTAAAGATCAGGGCAGGAAGTATGACACTGGTTACAAATCAAAGAATTGGCCTCAAGTGTGGAATGATGGAAGGATTTAGGTGGAAGACAGAAGAGAAGAAATAAACTGGATGACTGGAAATTCTCAAAGCCAACCAAAACCTTTTTTTACTTTATTTTTTTCATCTCATTGAACTCATAATAATGTTTGCATTATTATTATTATTATTATTATGCTATTATTATATTATCTTAATGTCACCCAGTCAAAAGCATTTTGGCTCATAGATGACATTCAAACACACATGTGACAGTGGTAACCTGCAGTGAGGAGTTCCACAGTCATCAGCAGCAGGTCTGTGACTGTGGGCGCTTGCTGACAGGAGCAGGAATGTCAGCATGAGCTTCTCAGTACCTGCAACCATCCTCCTCCATGTCCTCTGAGCTCTGTCAGCTGCACTATAATGCCCCCTACTGGCCACATACGGTAGTGCCTCAGTGGACTTCACAGAACAAAGAGAAGCAGACTTGGACAGCAGGTATTAAACCAGAGCGCTTCTGGTGTGACATTCTCACCAACCGAACTAGTAACAGCATGTTCTCCACAGGCCCAGCGCAGGGACACTCCAGGGTGGGTAGAGCAAAGGAGAACGAGGTGTCTGTGTGTGTGTGTGTGTGTGTGTGTGTGTGTGTGTGTGTGTGTGTGTGTGTGTCCAATGGGTTTGTGTGTGTGCACATGCACACTGGGGGAACATGCAGGTCCCTACAGCAAAAATACAGTGTCTCTGCCCGTGTCTAGAAGGAACCATTAGAGGGCGACACGCATGGGGTCTCACCTTGAAGAAGCACTGACCCCACACACCTCGACTGCCTCTCTAATTAGAGGAGGGGACAGGCGAGGGAGAGAGAGAGGAGAGGGAGAGAGAAAGAGAGGGACTAGGGAGTGATGTATTTCATAAATGTAGTTCCATAAAGTGCACTGACCCAAAAGGCGTTCAGTAATTCTTTGCTGCGAGGAAGGATAATCAGAGCCTTCATCAAACCCCATCTTCTCCTCCTCCACCACCCTCCCTCATTCACTCCCTCCCTGGAAAAATGCTTAAACAAAATCATGCGTACTAACCCCTTAACATACAGCCTGCATCTGGAACACGCATCGAAGAACTTTCTCCCCCTTTTTCCTTTGGTTCTAATTAAACAGGTTTTGGTCGTTCAGTCTGGCTGTGTGTTATCCTCTGATCTCCTCTCTGCACACTCTCCAGGAGTTGAACACTCATAGAAAGAAAGTTCCTCTTCAACTCTGAATAACTCAAATGTTACTCTGTACACTATATACAAATACAGTATACGTGTATATATCTTATATATATATATATATATATATATGGAAAAATAATAAGAGATTGGCCTAGATAAAAAATAAATAAATCTAAAATAAACCCCCAGCATTACGTTCCTCAATATCTAATATTATGCTGAAATGACATTCCCTTGTGTCGCATCAGGGAGCAGAATGAAACACATATAAATTCACATTTGAGAAAAATTCAATACATTCAAATATATCTTTATGACAAAGTTAGCAATGCATGCAAAATCTGTCACTGCTCTCTGCAGACAAATCTGCTCCGGCAGAAATCCTAGAGAGAATTATACCTTTCCAGTGTGTCTACAGCGTCAAATCTGAGCTGTATTGATCCTGTTCTCTCTCTTTTCCAATACTGTATGGACTGAACATGGACTTATTCTTTCTTAAGTACAGCAGGGATCTGCAGGGCCCATGGGAGGAACACCTCCACAATGCTTCAAAACCACATTCTGTTTGGAAGTTCAATACCAGAAGCGTTGCTGGCATTATCCCATCATTCATTTTCTATTCAATACAAATGTAACATAGAGTGCAGCTCATATCCATTAAATACATCTATTCCCCATGGATGTGCACCACACAACCACACATTCTTGATACACACACACATCAGTCCCTAACCCTGGGAGAGGGGGAGAGGAGGACAGAGGAGTAGAGGAGCAGGGAATTTCTTAAGAAGATTACATTTGTTTCAACTGGGCTGGTCTAGACTGAACTGGACTGGTCTGGGCTGGACTGGTCTGTGCATGCGTGTGTATATGTGTGTATGTGTGCATGTGTGTGTGTGTATGTGTGCATGTGTGTGTGTGTATGTGTGCTCCTTATACTAGATAGCTGAACAGATCCAAGAGTCAGACCAGGTAGGTGATTGGCTGATCAGGTCTGAATGTAATGGTAAATCCATGCTCCTGATCCAGGGGGAGCAGGCATCACTACACGCATGGAGCATGATGGAGTACAACATGCTAGAGCAATCAATGAGACCCACAGGTCTACCCTCCACCTCCACCACAACACACACACTGATAACCTGTCTGTCTGCCTGATGATATGTCTGTCTGTCTGTCTGTCTGTCTGTCTGTCTGTCTGTCTGTCTGCTTGGGGTCTTCCATGAAAAGTATATAGAGTTTGTGTGTATTTGTGTGTGTGTGTGTGTGTTTGTGTGGGTGTAGATTGGTCCTGGATTTGTATTAAGGGAATGTGTTTGGCAGCTTCATGTAGTGAGGGTAGACGATCAATAAGGATGAACCTGTGACCTTAGCCCCATAGCTCTTTCTCTTCTCTCACCCACACACATGCACACACACACACACACACACATACATCATCAACTTGACTTCAACACTGCACCTCACTCAATAAGGCACCACCACTCATTCATTACAGAGGTGGACAGGCTCTGGGACAGACCTTCTTAGACACACAAACACAGAGAATACACACTGGTCAGTGTGGTCACATGGTCCACAGCACAGTTACACTGGTCAGTGTGGTCACATGGTCCACAGCACAGTCACACTGGTCAGTGTGGTCACATGGTCCACAGCACAGTCACACTGGTCAGTGTGGTCACATGGTCCACAGCACAGTCACACTGGTCAGTGTGGTCACATGGTCCACAGCACAGTCACACTGGTCAGTGTGGTCACATGGTCCACAGCACAGTCACACTGGTCAGTGTGGTCACATGGTCCACAGCACAGTCACACTGGTCAGTGTGGTCACATGGTCCAGAGCACAGTCACACTGGTCAGTGTGGTCACATGGTCCACAGCACAGTCACACTGGTCAGTGTGGTCACATGGTCCACAGCACAGTCACACTGGTCAGTGTGGTCACATGGTCCAGAGCACAGTCACACTGGTCAGTGTGGTCACATGGTCCACAGCACAGTCACACTGGTCAGTGTGGTCACATGGTCCACAGCACAGTCACACTGGTCAGTGTGGTCACATGGTCCACAGCACAGTCACACTGGTCAGTGTGGTCACATGGTCCACAGCACAGTCACACTGGTCAGTGTGGTCACATGGTCCACAGCACAGTCACACTGGTCAGTGTGGTCACATGGTCCACAGCACAGTCACACTGGTCAGTGTGGTCACATGGTCCACAGCACAGTTACACTGGTCAGTGTGGTCACATGGTCCACAGCACAGTCACACTGGTCAGTGTGGTCACATGGTCCACAGCACAGTTACAGCGCAAGTGAAAGGAACAAAGAGGAGGGCTATCAGGTTTCAGGTGAAGGGTTTACTGCAGACCTTTCCCTTTGTCCAGCTGCCTTGCCTACACCCCCCCCCCCCCCCCCCCCCGCTGTCTCTCTTCACGTCTCTCCTTCTAGCAATACAATATTGGCACAAGCTGAGTGACTGGTCTGCTGTATCTTTTGCGTGTTTTGGTATGTGTGTGTGCATGTTTGTATCTGTATGTGTGTGTGCATGTTTGTATCTGTATGTGCTGTTGCACGTTTAAGTGTGTGTGAGCATGTAAGTGAGTGTCGTGTCAGCAGTATGTGGTGCATGTATTGACCCAGAGCTGTCCTCTGGTCTGACTTGGTGACTAGAACCCTTCTCCTCCCCCTTCCTCTCCTCCTCTGCCTCCACTCCAGCTCTCCTCCCCCTTCCTCTCCTCCTCTGCCTCCACTCCAACTCTCCTCCCCCCTTCCTCTCCTCCTCTGCCTCCACTCCAACTCTCCTCCCCCCTTCCTCTCCTCCTCTGCCTCCACTCCAGCTCTCCTCCCCCCTTCCTCTGCCTCCACTCCAACTCTCTTCTCTCCTTCCTCTCTTCCTCTGCCTCCACTCCAGCTCTCCTCCCCCCTTCCTCTCCTCCTCTGCCTCCACTCCAACTCTCCTCCCCCTTCCTCTCCTCCTCTGCCTCCACTCCAGCTCTCCTCCCCCCTTCCTCTCCTTCTCTGCCTCCACTCCAGCTCTCCTCCCCCCTTCCTCTCTTCCTCTGCCGCCACTCCAACTCTCTTCTCTCCTTCCTCTCCTTCTCTGCCTCCACTCCAACTCTCTTCTCTCCTTCCTCTCCTTCTCTGCCTCCACTCCAACTCTCTTCTCTCCTTCCTCTCCTTCTCTGCCTCCACTCCAACTCTCTTCTCTCCCTCTTCTCTTCTACATCCCTTGACCCCTCCTCTCATTCTACAATCACTTGTGCTAACTACTTACTGTTTTCAGACAAACACGTACACACACGTACACACAAAATTCTAACTAAATGGTTTCTTGCGCGTTTTTGCGTTTGAGAACAGTAAATGTTTCAACTGATAATGTGTGTTGTTAAAATGCTGCCAATAACTCATCAATAACTAGTCAATAGCTAATCATAAGGAGCAGGCTGCAATATGATTGGTCTCATTAGAAGACCTGTGCCCCTCCCCCTCCAGAGCCCTTCCCCCCTCCAGAGCTCCTCCCCCCTCCAGAGCCCCTCCCCCCTCCCCCTTCAGGGCCCCTCCCCCTCCAGAGCCCCTCCCCCCTCCCCCCTCGCCCCTCCAGGGCCCTTCCCCCTTCAGAGCTCCTCCCCCCTCCAGAGCCCCTCCCCCTTCCCCTTGAGGGCCCCTCCCCCTCCAGAGCCCCTCCCCCTTCCCCCTCCAGGGCCTCTCCCCCTCCAGAGCCCCCCCCCCCCTCCCCCCTCCCCCTCCAGGGCCCTTCCCCCTCCAGAGCAGAGGAAAATAAACTTATTGAGGCCTCACACACATGACCTGTGACCTGCCAACTACCAGACTCAGGACTAACACACTAGACACACTACACTAACATACAGCAGCAGACTAGACACCCCACCCCACCCTCACCCTCACCACCACCCACCTTCTCCCCCACGCACCCTCACTCTCACCCCCACCCACCCTCACCCTCCTCTCCTCAACCCCACCCACCCTCACCCTCCTCACCCCCACCCACCCTCAGCCTCCTCTCCCCCACCCCTTCCTCACCCTCCTCTCCCCCACCCACCCTCACCCCCACCCCCTCCTCACCCTCCTCTCCCCCACCCACCCTCACCCCCTCCTCACCCCCTCCTCTGCTCTCCTCACCCCCTCCTCTGCTCTCCTCACCCCCTCCCACCCCCAGCTTGATCTACTGGCGGAGGAGCGCCCAGACCAGGCAGGAAGCATCAACAAGCTCTTTATAACTTCACCCCAGAGAAGCAGAGGTGAAATATTACATTAATATGAACCACCATTAATAACCCCTCCACTGGCCCCCACCTCCTCCTCCTCTCCCCACCTCCTTCCCCATCGCTCCCTCTCTCCATCTCTATCTCCCTCCCTCTCTATCTCCCTCCCTCTCTCCCTCTCTCCCTCTCTCTAATCCTATCATGCGGGCAATAAGTGTATGCACCATGAGCACATTTAATTTCTGTGGTTGGTTTTCAGCGAGCCCAGAGGTGAGTCTTAATAAGGATCAATGGCATTTTATCTGGGACAGCACCCACTTCACAGCATGCAAATTACACAGCAACACTTAAAAAAAAGAAATGGATTTAATTAAAAAATGTAGAACCACAGGCTCTGGAAATTCAATTAAAGGATTTATGCAAAGGTTGGCTGGCTTTTTGTGTTGCAGTTCCTGCTTATATAATGAGCTTTTCATATTAAAAATCAATAGGTAATCTGGGCTGGGGGATTGGTTGCTTATGTACATTTTTTGAAATCAATTTGAAAAAGAGTCCATCAGCGTGGTGTCACACAAAGGTGTTCGAGGTAGAGGGGGGGCAGAGGAGTCAGAGGGGGGGCAGAGGAGTCAGAGGTGGAGAGAGAGAGAGGGCCGGGGTGAGCGGTGGGGGTTAGAGAGGGTGGGGTGGGAGGACCGAACAGTAGGGGGGGTGGTAAGAGAGAGATAGGGTTGTTGTGGGAGGAGACGGGGGCAGGTTAAAGGAGACTGTATACCCTGACCCTTCTCCATGGAACTCATCAGACAGGACACCCACTCTGTAGGAGTGAAGAGGAGGAGGAGAGAAGAGGAGAGGGGAGGAGAGAGGAGGAGAGAGAAGAGGAGAGGGGAGGAGAGAGGAGGAGAGAAGAGGAGAGAGGAGGAGAGAGGAGGAGAGAGGAGGAAAGAGGAGGAGAGAGGAGAAGAGTGGAGGAGAGAGGAGGAGAGAGGAGGAGAGAGGAGGAGAGAGGAGGAGAGTGGAGGAGAGGGAGGAGAGAGGAGGAGAGAGGAGGAGAGGGGAGGAGAGAGGAGGAGAGAAGAGGAGAGAGGAGGAGAGAGGAGGAGAGAGGAAGGAGAGAGGAGAGGAAGGAGAGAGGAGGTGTGTCTCCAGATGCAAGTCTGCTGCTGGAGGCCTGCAGGGGTCTGACCTCCAGGTCTGGGTGATTTAGCCCAGCCTTCCCCGGCCTCGACCCAGACACACACATCCTCCGCTGGGGACACCTCCTAATGGCCTCCCTGGGGTGTCTGGACTGGATGGAGAGCTTGGCAAGAGCTAGCTGAAGCACACAAGCATCAGCCAAGCTGGTCCGTGGACGCTACTCTAACAGAACCACTACATCAACATTACCAACGGGAGCCTCTGGTGATGACAGCGCTGGGGCAAACAAACATACAAACACAACACACACACACACACACACCAGAGCCAGACTCCTGAGCGCTGACAATCACACTATAGCACAGTGAGAGAGCTCATCTCTTAACAGGGCCAGCACAGTGAGAGAGCTCATCTCTTAACAGGGCCAGCACAGTGAGAGAGCTCATCTCTTAACAGGGCCAGCACAGCCGCACGATCCACGATAAGCAGATAAAGGAATGGGGAGGGGAGTACCAAGTCAGTGAGAGATTGTCTGGCTGATTAAAATGTCATGGCTCCTTATAGATGCCTTCCTCAGCTCTGCCAAATTGAACCAGCTCCCTCCATCTCAATATGAGAGAGGGAGAGGGAGGGCTAAAAAGAGGGAGATAGAGCAAGAGAGAAAGAGGGAGATAGAGCAAGAGAGAAAGAGGGAGAGAGAGCAAGAGAGAAAGAGGGAGAGAGAGCAAGAGAAAGAGGGAGAGAGAGCAAGAGAGAAAGAGGGAGAGAGAGCAAGAGAGAAAGAGGGAGAGAGAGCAAGAGAGAAAGAGGGAGAGAGAGCAAGAGAGAAAGAGGGAGAGAGAGCAAGATTTAACGAGATGAACAGAAAGAGAGAATGAGACAGGAGTGAGAGAAAGTAAGAGAGTGAAGAGAGAGGAACCTGGGCAGAGAGGAAAAGAGATAGAGAGCTGTACTTCATGACATTCTACTACTCAAATAAGTGAAGATTCATTAACCCTGCTGTTGCATCAAAAACACAAAGCACTCAGGGATTCAGACATGGTGTGTGTGTGTGTGTACATGTATCTACCTACTAACCACAGCAGAGAGGAGAGAGCAGAGGGTTCAGACGGAGCTGGCTCGCCCTGCAGTCTGACACAGGGGCGTCCTGATTGTTCCTGGGTCTGTTAGCATCCCAGAACACTCCACGGATCCCGAAAGCGGACGCAAGCAATTAAAATGATAGCATCTTCACACTGGTCCATGCAGCCAATAACAGCAGTAATATCAGTGTTTTGTGAAAGCCTTCAGGTGAAGCCTGAGCTCACGACCCTTCTCCTAATAGGAGGCTCACTTCCAAGGTCCTTATCAAGCTCCGATTTAAGCAAGAGCAAGTGCTCAGCTCAAGGGTGGTGTGTGTGTGTGTGTGTGTGTGTGTAGGTGCATGTATGTGTGTGTGTGTGTGTAGGTGCGTGTATGTGTGTGTGTGTGTGTGGGTGTGTGTGTAGGTGCGTGTATGTGTGTGTGTGTGTGGGTGGGTGGGTGGGTGCGTGTGCGGTCGTTATCAGACACGGGTATTAACTGCTGTGTCAGCATGCTAGGATTTAATTACTAGCTACCTTTGTCCTTTAATATTTACAAACATCTACAGCGCTTTAATGAACCACATGTAGAAACACATGGCTAATATCTGGGAGGAGCGGATAATTGCTACGGTGCGCTCAGAGGCCCAGAACAGTTCAAACCCCAAAAGGAAGACAGAGAGAAGGGGGTGGAAGGAGGGAGACCCAGGAAGCAGACAGGAGGGTAGAGAGGGATGGGAGAGAGGAGAAGAGAGAGAGGAGGGGGAGAAGAGAGAGATAGGAGAGAGAGAGGAGGGGAGAAGAGAGAGAGGAGAGAGAGAGGAGAGAGAGAGAGAGAGAGAGAGAGAGAGGAGGGGAGAAGAGAGAGATAGGAGAGAGAGAGGAGGAGAGAGAGAGAGAGAGGAGGGGAGAAGAGAGAGATAGGAGAGAGAGAGGAGGGGAGAAGAGAGAGATAGGAGAGAGAGAGGAGGAGAGAAGAGAGAGAGAGGAGGGGAGAAGAGAGAGAGGAGAGAGAGAGGAAGAGAGAAGAGAGAGAGAGAGAGAGAGAGAGAGAGAGAGAGGGGAGGGGAAAGAGAGAGAAAGGACAGAAAGAGGAGGAGAGAGGACCAAGAGGGGCGGTGTGGTTGGTGTGTGTGGGAGAGGTCTCAGCGAGGGCGTGATCAGCCCTTACCATGGACTTGGTGAAGGGGCGTGCCAGGGTGAAAAGCAGGGTCATCATCCACCAGCTGCGATGGATGGACGTGTACATCATGTTCCCAGGGTGCAGTGCGTTGGCAGTGACTCCGTGAGGGGAGAGGCGGCGCTGCAGCTCACAGGAGAACAGGAGGTTGCAGAGCTTGGCCCGGTTGTAGGCCAGCATGGACCAGTAGCGCTCTCGGGGTGGGGACAGCAGACTCAGGTCCAGTTTCCCCCCAGAGCCCAGCAGGTCTGTGAACCTGCAGCACAGCACACAGAGACACACTGAGAACACAAGTGTGTGAGTGTATGTGTGTTAGTGTACGTGTGTGAGTGTATGTGTGTTAGTGTACGTGTCAGTGTGTAAGTAGCAGAAGCATGGTGCAGGCTGAAAACCAATCAAAGTTGTGACATGATGCTCTTTAATTGCCTGCGACAGAGCAGTTAAAGTCCAGATGTTTGACAAGGCCTCTCCAACACGACACCCTCGTTGTGTTATTATGCAGTCAAAAGAACTCCACAAACACACTCCCTCTTTCACCAAGTGTGTGTATGTCTGCGCGTGTATACGTGTAAGTCAGTGAGTGTGTGTGTGCGAGCGCGCTTGTGAACACATTCTACATCTTAATCCAGTCATTAGAAAACAACCAATCAAAACGTCACCTGGTTTCCTTGTTGTGATTTTACAAGCTGCCTGCCGCTTGTTCCTGTCGCCAGCACGCTACATCCCTGCTTCACTAAATTACAACATCTGCAGGCTTTACATTTCATGTGCCGCAACTTCAGAACTGGAAGTAGAAAGTACTGTAGGGATGATGAATCAACGTGGCTGAATGTGGAAATGTACTTTCTGAAGTTAGCTTTAGGTCTGTTAACAAACTGGGCTTCACTCTGAGGACATGTAAATACAAATGACATTTAAAGTTGATAATTGTCATGGCTGTATGAATTACGCAGTTCCACGGTGTGTCAGCAGACAACATGCAAGCAACATCCTACACAGAGGGCCTACAGTCTGCCTGAGGGCCTGGTCTACAGTCTGCCTGAGGGCCTGGCCTACAGTCTGCCTGAGAGCCTGGTCTACAGTCTGCCTGAGGGCCTGGCCTACAGTCTGCCTGAGGGCCTGGTCTACAGTCTGCCTGAGGGCCTGGCCTACAGTCTGCCTGAGGGCCTGGTCTACAGTCTGCCTGAGGGCCTGGCCTACAGTCTGCCTGAGGGCCTGGCCTACAGTCTGCCTGAGGGCCTGAGGGCCTGGCCTACAGTCTGCCTGAGGGCCTGAGGGCCTGGTCTACAGTCTGCCTGAGGGCCTGACCTACAGTCTGCCTGAGGGCCTGGCCTACAGTCTGCCTGAGGGCCTGGCCTACAGTCTGCCTGAGGGCCTGGCCTACAGTCTGCCTGAGGGCCTGAGGGCCTGAGGGCCTGGTCTACAGTCTGCCTGAGGGCCTGGCCTACAGTCTGCCTGAGGGCCTGAGGGCCTGAGGGCCTGGTCTACAGTCTGCCTGAGGGCCTGGCCTACAGTCTGGCTGAGGGCCTGGGGGCCTGGCCTACAGTCTGCCTGAGGGCCTGGTCTACAGTCTGCCTGAGGGCCTGGCCTACAGTCTGCCTGAGGGCCTGGCCTACAGTCTGCCTGAGGGCCTGGCCTACAGTCTGCCTGAGGGCCTGGCCTACAGTCTGCCTGAGGGCCTGAGGGCCTGGCCTACAGTCTGCCTGAGGGCCTGGCCTACAGTCTGCCTGAGGGCCTGGCCTACAGTCTGCCTGAGGGCCTGAGGGCCTGGCCTACAGTCTGCCTGAGGGCCTGGCCTACAGTCTGCCTGAGGGCCTGGCCTACAGTCTGCCTGAGGGCCTGGCCTACAGTCTGCCTGAGGGCCTGAGGGCCTGGCCTACAGTCTGGCTGGGCACTAATGGAGCTCTGACCTCCACAAACACACAGACGTTCTCTGAAGCAGTAAGCGGCTCATGGGGTATTATATGCATCCAGGTCAGAGGTCAGAGAGACAGCATGGAAGGGCAGTCTGTCAGGATAAACACAATGTGGCAACATCAGTCGGATCACTACAGGTCTGGAATAAGGCAGCAAAATAGAAGATGTAATATGAGATATTCTCCCTGGCCGGCCTCTAAGCTCTCTTTGAAGGGGTTAGGGTGATTAAGGAGGAGGACTGGGGGGGGGGGGGGCTGCAGAAGCATATCATGACCACAACTTGAGGTCTGGTCATGTCCCATCTCAACCAGTCCACCATAACAGGCAGCTTTCACATCAATCAAAGTACGTTTGAACATGGTATAACACAAAGTCAGTGTTTTTCCTTGGCAACATTTGAAAGCTGTCCTGCTTCTTCCATGATACAGGGTCAAAGGGCATATGCATAGTATCCACAGCAGGCCTGTGTGATCTGCTAGAAGAACTCTGCCTACACTCTCCTCACATCTGCTCGGGCTTAATCAATCACTCTGATCCTGGGCGCGGCACAGACAACTGGACAGCCAATCAATGCCTTTTAAACAGACACACACACACAAACACACCGTTCCTCTGACACACACCCACACACACGCTCTACCTCTGATACAAGGTCCAGGACTGGGACCTCACTATCCACACACACACACACACACGCTCTACCTCTGACACAAGGTCCAGGACTGGGACCTCACTATCCACACACACACACTCACACACACACACACACCTACTGTACACACACCAGACTACTGTATGAGAAATCGACAGAAAGAAAAGGAGAAAGACAGACACACAGAGAGAGGCTGTGTGTGCATGGGAGAGAGAGAGACAGAGAGACAGAGAGAGAGAGACAGAGAGAGAGAGAGAGAGAGACAGAGAGAGAGAGACAGAGAGAGAGAGAGAGAGAGAGAGAGAGAGAGAGACAGAGAGACAGAGAGAGAGAGAGAGAGAGAGAGAGAGAGAGACAGAGAGAGACAGAGAGAGACAGAGAGAGAGAGAGAGAGAGAGAGAGACAGAGAGACAGAGAGACAGAGAGAGGCTGCCACAGGGTCAGAGACAGAGGAAAAGCTACTTGATGAAAGGAGATGTGTGTTGAGAAGTCCATCCATCATGTTGATGATGTGTTTAATACACACTGACAGCTTATGAAGAGAACGAGAGCTTTCAGGGCCAGAGGCTGTCATGTCTGACAATCTGCAGAGCACGGCTCTATAGTCGGGGGGGGGGGGGGCTACTGGTCTGGGTTACACAGGGATGAAGCTAATAAAGGGTGAGGCCGAGGGCAGGGGTAAGAGTTATAGTGGTGGGTTAAAGTAGCTATGGGTGTAGTGTAGAGAGGGTGAGTCAGGGTGGAGGGTAGAGAGGGTGGAGGGTAGAGAGGGTGGAGGGTAGAGAGGATGGAGGGTAGAGAGGGTGAGTCAGGGTGGAGGGTAGATAGAGAGGGTGGAGGGTAGAGAGGATGGAGGGTAGAGAGGGTGGAGGGTAGAGAGGGTGGAGGGTAGAGAGGGTGGAGGGTAGAGAGGGTGGAGGGTAGAGAGGATGGAGGGTAGAGAGGGTGGAGGGTAGAGAGGATGGAGGGTAGAGAGGGTGGAGGGTAGAGAGGGTGAGTCAGGGTGGAGGGTAGAGAGGGTGGAGGGTAGAGAGGGTGGAGGGTAGAGAGGGTGGAGGGTAGAGAGGGTGAGTCAGGGTGGAGGGTAGAGAGGGTGGAGGGTAGAGAGGGTGGAGGGTAGAGAGGGTGGAGGGTAGAGAGGGTGGAGGGTACTAACCTGTGAGACTCTGAGGAGACCACCACCACACGGGCAGGGGCTGAGCGTCTAAGCACTTCCTGTAGGCATTGGACCAGCAGGAAGTGACCTAGGTGGCATATCTGGAAGGTGGACTCCAGGCCGTCCTCAGTCAGGCGCCAGGGCTGAGTGCACACTGCTGCGTTACACACCAGGATGTGTAATGACCTGCGGAGACCAGAGGGACACACACGACCAGGTGAACTTATAGACCAGAGGGACAGGACCAGGTGAACTGATAGTACAGCAGCACACACACAATGAGAGGAACACTGTCCCTAATAATACATCCCTTATGAAGCATGTGTTAAAGCACACTTTAACACACACACTCATTCACACGTGTGTGCTTGGCGGTGACAGCCCCGCTCTAGCGAGCTTGAACCCGGGCACTAACACAGCCCAACAATCCAAACACACCCCACCAATTTTTAATTTCTTCCATTAGAATTAATTATGAGGCCGAAGGCAATTTGTGTACCCTGTGTTTCAGCCTGCCTACTGGATTAATTAAAACCTGGATTCTGGAACATTGACGTGTGAATGGTTGTGCCTTGCTGTAATGAGGCCGTTCCAGAGGGGTGTGGAGGACGTTCTCCTTCAGGCCTCCAGACACGCTGGCTTTATTAGAGACAGCACGAGTCAATCACACCAACAGCATCACTGAGTGCTGACATCAGCACATTGTTAACACAGCAGAGTCACTGCTTCTCCCACAGCATCAAAAAACATTTGACCTTCTCAAGCTAGACCTGTAGACCCTGGTTCTAGACCTGTAGACCCTGGTTCTAGACCTGCAGACCCTGGTTCTAGACCTGCAGACCCTGGTTCTAGACCTGCAGACCCTGGTTCTAGACCTATAGACCCTGGTTCTAGACCTGTAGACCCTGGTTCCAGAGCAACTCACCATGGTTCTAGATCTCATGTAGACCCTGATGTTAGAACTTCGGAAAAACTTTAGTTGTAGACCTCCTGAGAACCCTGGTTGTAGACCTCCACTAAAGTCAAATTCTAGAATTTGAGACCATGGTTGTAGACCTGTATTACTAGCTCTACACATTTTCTTTCCTCCATTTTATGATTTGATAATGATGTTAATTTCCGGCAAAGCCCGACTCATCTCAGGGACATCTCAGTGCTTGTCTGTGTGTGTATCATGTAGTGTTAGGGCTTTGATATGACAGGATGTGATATACCCTAGGGGGAGGGGCTGTAAAGGGCAGTTGAAATAAAGGCATGGTGCTTGACACTCGTCAGAAATCTCTCTGTGTTTATTTGTTAAGTTAGAATCACTTAACTCCACATATTACTGGTGTCCGTATGTTACACAGTCTGGATATCAATGATGCCAAACTGTGTGTTGAACCCTGGAAGTCTTTAGCTTTACCAGCATTCTTTCTACCTTTGTACAGAACTGCTTTGTATTTGGAATTATCAATGTAGGGATTTCAGATCAGACTATTAAGAAGGAATCAGGGTCATTCAGCAAGACCTACAGTCACCAAAACCTTTATAAGAAAGGAGAGGAGAGGAGCAAGAGAGAGGAGGAGAGGAGAGGAGCAAGAGAGAGGAGGAGAGGAGAAGAGCAAGAGAGAGGAGGAGAGGAGGGAGAAAAGGAGCAATGGGGGAGGAGAAGGGGAAAGAAGAGAGAAGCAGAAGTGAGAGGAGAGGAGAAAAACAGGGAACGGGAAAGTGTGCGTGCATGAGAGTGTGTGTGTGTGTGTGTGTGTGAGTGTGTGTGTGTGTGAGTGTGTATGCGTGAGCTGCCTAAGGACATGCATGCTGTTACAGAGTGGTGGGAGACTCCCAGAACCATTCACAGCTCACAGCCCCCCCACTCTGTTCTGCTCTGCTCACGTTCTGATGAGAATGAATGTACTTTGATATTCCCCTAGGGGGAGGGGAGGGGAGGGGAGGGGAGGGGAGGGGGAGGGGAGGGGAGGGGAGGGGGAGGGGGGGGGAGGGGAGGGGGGGGGAGGGGAGGGGGGGGGGAGGGGAGGGGAGGGGAGGGGAGGGGAGGGGGAGGGGAGGGGAGGGGAGGGGAGGGGAGGGGAGGGGAGGGGAGGGGAGGGGAGGGGAGGGGGAGGGGGTGGAGGGGGGAGGAAAGGAGGGAAGTAAAGAGATGAGGAAGGGAGTGGGGGGCAGAAAGGAAGGGAAGGAAGGAAGGAAGGAAGGAAGGAAGGAAGGAAGGAAGGAAGGAAGGAAGGAAGGAAGGAAGGAAGGAAGGAAGGAAGGAAGGAAGGAAGGAAGGAAGGAAGGAAGGGAAAGAGGTGGGGTTCACAGGGGAACAGGTGTCCCAAAGAAGTTGGACTGAAGAGGTATGCAGGAGGGTGGAGGACTGGAGGGGTGAGAGTGGTGGCGGATGTGGATGGAGGGTGATAAGGGGTGAGGGAGGGAGGAACCAGGAGGTTTGGCTGCAGCCCAAGCCACATGGCCTGGATGGTCGTATGCTGCCCCAAGGTTGCCAGCGGCAACGACTGTCCTGCAACCCCCAAGGGAGAACACACCCCGCACAGATGCACAAACACACACAGGAAAACAGATTCCTATTCCCAGTAAAAGAAGAAAGCCCAGACGACAGCAGCAGAATGACACCAGAAATGCTGACCAAAACAAAACAAGGGTTACCAAGTTAGTCACAGAGCAAAGTCAAGAACACAAACATACACACACCCTTTCCTTGGCCCTCTGGCTCCATATGGTATCCATGGTGACCTGGGGTTGGGATGTGCAGCATGTGCTGCTGTGAGGAAGACTTCCTTCTCTTTATGGGGAACTCACACTTTCCTCTGACCCTCCCGTGAATGCATATGCATGACATTGAAAAGCGCAATTTGCCATTTCCCACGACAGGCAGTCTGAGCTTTTACCTCAGTGCGCCAGATTTGTACATACCTCGCCATGCTTTTACGCGCACGTTGCGAAACAAACACGCCTGAAGTGGGCGCAAAAGCGTTAGTACATGAGACCCTCTGTCTCTAAAACAGAGTAGATTCAAGCAGAGCAGGTTTCAATAGAGTACAGTAGATCATAGTAGAGTCCTCATCAAGCTCATGAATGCTGCAAATGTTTTTTGTAATTTTTATTTTGTGAAAATATTTTTGCAACCTCCCCCCCCCCCCCCAAAAAAGCAATTATTTTTTCAACCTTTCAAAACATTTTGCAAAATATTATTTCAACCTTTTGGAAGTATTTGTAGAAAATATTTTTGAAAATATTTTTTCAACCTTTCAAATAATTTTGAAGACAAAAAAAAGGTTATATATTAATAATATTATTTTCAAGTGTGTATGTAAAGAACCTAGCTTGAAAATGTAAGAAATAGAAAGTACAGATATTTGTACTTTGTTACTTCCTTTCTCAGGTGGTTCCCTTGTGGAGGGCTTATCACTGCAGGACGGACTGAGCTGATGTAGTTAGTGTGGGCCGGATAACCTCCAGAGTGACAGGGAGATCAGAGTTTTTGATTGGATAACCCGGTGGGAAGGCTGTGTGATGGACCTGGGTTCAGAGGTCGCAGGGCAGGTTTGGACCACAGAGAAATAGATAGGCCAGATGTAAAAGAGATGTAAAAAAAGTAATAAAGGCGGGAGTGAGAGAAAGAGCATGGTGGAACGTATGAGGATTCTAAGCCCCCTGACTGACAGGGGCCCCAACAAATTGAAAAACGAATAGAAATGATAAACGTTTTTCACAATTTTTCAAAAATTCCTGGCAGGGCCCCTGAGAAAGAGAGACAGAAGAGGGCATTAACTTACAGGTTTTTAGCCTTGAAGGAATCCGAGAACTCCCGAACACTGCGGAAAGAAGCCAGGTCCAGCATCATAGCTTCTACTCGGGCCTTGTGCTGGATGAAGACAAACACAAATAGAATACAGTACATTTGAGTCATTATGTCTGTCTACTTGTCTGTCTGTCTGTCTGTCTGCCTGTCGATCTACCTGTCTACTTGTCTGCCTGTCTGTCTGCCTACGCACCAGTCCTGTCTGTGCATGAGCAGCCAAGAGATGTGTTCATGGTTCTGTATAAATACTCTCAAGAGTGTCTATTTATGAGTCCAGTGCTCCCATCTACCTGTCTACCAAGGTGTGTGTGTGAGAGAGTGTGTGTGTGTGTGTGTGTGTGTGTGTGTGAGAGTGTGTGTGTGTGTGTGTGTGTGTGTGAGAGAGAGTGTGTGTGTGTGTGTTCAGCCCCTCACACACCATATGTTGGTAGACAGACAGAGGAATGGAGAGGAGCAGGGAAGATAAATGACTGAAGGCATAGCTGATCATCCTCGGCCAGCTACACTGACATATTCACTCTTGTTCATCATCATCTTTGTGATGAGAGCAGAGAACCAGGGCAGATGACCCCAAATGACTTGTATTGGTTAATACGGCTGTTATACTGTTTCAAACAGCTTCATATAGTTTGATAAAGATTAACACTTCTTTACAAGCTTAATACGGCTTCATAGGGGTTTGTATAACTAACCCTAACCCTTTCCAGATTCAACCAGGGGGACATTGAGCAGTCAGGGGTTAACAAGCTTCTACAGATGTTTAAGTGACTTCAGGATGGTTTTACTACCCTAGAGAGTATTTACACACACACACACACACACACAAACAGTTGTGACTCAAGGGTAAAACCACAGCACTGTGTCTTATTAATGTCTGAATTGCTCCTGAGGCTCTTTTCCAGGGTTATATGGCAGCTATTACCAGCTGTAAAGAGGGTGATTATGTGCTTATCATATACATAATTATAGACATATTATAGGTGCTTTACATGATCTGCACACATATACACACACTGAAACACACACTAACGCATACACATAGGGACACAGTATTGACATGCAGTCTTGGAACTGCCTGCCTGCCTGCCTGCCTGCCTGCCTGCCTGCCTGCCTGCCTGCCTGCCTGCCTGCCTGCCTGCCTGCCTGCCTGCCTGCCTGCCTGCCTGCCTGCCTGCCTGCCTGCCTGCCTGCCTGCCTGCCTGCCTGCCTGCCTGCCTGCCTGCCTGCCTGCCTGCCTGCCTGCCTGCCTGCCTGCCTGCCTGCCTGCCTGCCTGCCTGCCTGCCTGCCTGCCTGCCTGCCTGCCTGCCTGCCTGCCTGCCTGCCTGCCTGCCTGCCTGCCTGCCTGCCTGCCTGCCTGCCTGCCTGCCTGCCTGCCTGCCTGCCTGCCTGCCTGCCTGCCTGCCTGCCTGCCTGCCTGCCTGCCTGCCTGCCTGCCTGCCTGCCTGCCTGCCTGCCTGCCTGCCTGCCTGCCTGCCTGCCTGCCTGCCTGCCTGCCTGCCTGCCTGCCTGCCTGCCTGCCTGCCTGCCTGCCTGCCTGCCTGCCTGCCTGCCTGCCTGCCTGCCTGCCTGCCTGCCTGCCTGCCTGCCTGCCTGCCTGCCTGCCTGCCTGCCTGCCTGCCTGCCTGCCTGCCTGCCTGCCTGCCTGCCTGCCTGCCTGCCTGCCTGCCTGCCTGCCTGCCTGCCTGCCTGCCTGCCTGCCTGCCTGCCTGCCTGCCTGCCTGCCTGCCTGCCTGCCTGCCTGCCTGCCTGCCTGCCTGCCTGCCTGCCTGCCTGCCTGCCTGCCTGCCTGCCTGTCCTGCCTGCCTCTGTCCATCTATCTTCTGTCTATCTTCAGATTGAAGTCTCGTGAAGATATAAAGTTTATTGCCTGGAAAGAGGAGAGGAAAGCATGTAAAAGGCATTAAAGCAATGGAGGTGAACAATTAGACAGATGGCCGGGGGTTTGGTAAGTAGAGAAGCGGAGAGGGAGAACGGCATGGACGCAATCGTTCAGGAATTTTACGAGGAGCCTGACAAGTCGTGGTGTCTTCAAGGGCGAGGAGGAGGCACAGCCCTCGGAGTCTCTGAACTGTGGGTGAATGCTGATGGTGCAGTTAGTGCTCCCCCTTCCCTCCTCTCCAGTCTACAGACCTACTGCACTGTCACCTCCTCTCCAGTCTACAGACCTACTGCACTGTCACCTCCTCTCCAGTCTACAGACCTACTGCACTGTCACCTCCTCTCCAGTCTACAGACCTACTGCACTGTCACCTCCTCTCCAGTCTACAGACCTACTGCACTGTCACCTCCCCTCCAGTCTACAGACCTATTGCACTGTCACCTCCTCTCCAGTCTACAGACCTACTGCACTGTCACCTCCCCTCCAGTCTACAGACCTACTGCACTGTCACCTCCCCTCCAGTCTACAGACCTACTGCACTGTCACCTCCTCTCCAGTCTACAGACCTACTGCACTGTCACCTCCTCTCCAGTCTACAGACCTACTGCACTGTCACCTCCTCTCCAGTCTACAGACCTACTGCACTGTCACCTCCTCTCCAGTCTACAGACCTACTGCACTGTCACCTCCTCTCCAGTCTACAGACCTACTGCACTGTCACCTCCCCTCCAGTCTACAGACCTACTGCACTGTCACCTCCCCTCCAGTCTACAGACCTACTGCACTGTCACCTCCTCTCCAGTCTACAGACCCAAAGCACAGCATTGAAACCTAACCCAATCTCTTTAAAGTATAATTTTTTTTAATGTTTCTGTAACCCCCTTTTAGGTCAAAAACAAAGAAGAGAGAGGGGAGATTCTACAGGGGAAGTCAGAGAGGATGAGAGATGATATAATACAATTATTCCAGTGGCCATCCAATCAAAGGAAGAGCTATCGGAGGAGGTGAGAGTCGTCCAGTTCAATAAGACAGTGGACCCCTCCACTGACCCCTTCCACACACACACACACACACACACACACACACACACACACACACACACACACACACACACACACACACACACACACACAGCTGACTCCTGACCCCTAATGGAAGCAGAGGAGCAGAACCACCAGATAATACAGTCTTAATGCTCCCCCCCTCGTTTAGGAGTCCTACCCCACCCATCACCCCCATCTCTCGCCACACTCCACCTCCACACACTCCACCTCCACACTCCACCTCCACACACTCCACCTCCACACACTCCACCTCCACACTCCACCTCCACACTCCACCTCCACACTCCACCTCCACACTCCACCTCCACACTCCACCTCCACACACTCCACCTCCACACTCCACCTCCACACACTCCACCTCCACACTCCACCTCCACACACTCCACCTCCACACTCCACCTCCACACACTCCACATCCACACACTCCACCTCCACACACTCCACCTCCACACACTCCACCTCCACACACTCCACCTCCACACTCCACCTCCACACACTCCACCTCCACACTCCACCTCCACACACTCCACCTCCACACACTCCACCTCCACACTCCACCTCCACACTCCACCTCCACACTCCACCTCCACACACTCCACCTCCACACTCCACCTCCACACTCCACCTCCACACACTCCACCTTCACACACTCCACCATCACACTCCACCTCCACACTCCACCTCCACACACTCCACCTCCACACACTCCACCTCCACACTCCACCTCCACACTCCACCTCCACACACTCCACATCCACACACTCCACCTCCACACTCCACCTCCACACTCCACCTCCACACTCCACCTCCACACACTCCACCTCCACACTCCACCTCCACACACTCCACCTCCACACACTCCACCTCCACACACTCCACCTCCACACACTCCACCTCCACACTCCACCTCCACACACTCCACCTCCACACTCCACCTCCACACACTCCACCTCCACACACTCCACCTCCACACTCCACCTCCACACTCCACCTCCACACTCCACCTCCACACTCCACCTCCACACACTCCACATCCACACACTCCACCTCCACACTCCACCTCCACACTCCACCTCCACACTCCACCTCCACACACTCCACCTCCACACACTCCACCTCCACACTCCACCTCCACACTCCACCTCCACACTCCACCTTCACACATCTCCACCTCCACACTCCACCTCCACACTCCACATCCACACACTCCACATCCACACACTCCACCTCCACACTCCACCTCCACACTCCACCTCCACACTCCACCTCCACACTCCACCTCCACACTCCACCTCCACACTCCACCTCCACACACTCCACCTCCACACTCCACCTCCACACTCCACCTCCACACTCCACCTTCACACACTCCACCTCCACACTCCACCTCCACACTCCACCTCCACACTCCACCTTCACACACTCCACCTCCACACTCCACCTCCACACTCCACTTCCACACACTCCACCTCCACACTCCACCTCCACACTCCACCCCCACACACTCCACCTGTTACTGTATATTGTTACTGTTATAGTTTCGTTGCTGTATATTGTTACTGTTATAGTTTCTGTTACTGTATATTGTTACTGTTATAGTTTCTGTTACTGTATATTGTTACTGTTATTCGTATAGTATAACCGAGTTCTTTCCCCTGGAACAGGTTTTATGTTCCAACCAAGGGGGGCTGTCGCTGTCTTGGTGTGTGGGGCTGCATCAAATACCCCTTTTTGCTCTGTTAAATTGCTGCACTAGTCCACACATGACCAGTGGGGATCTCATTCTATTATGACTGTAACTGTTAGCTGCTCCTGGCATTCTCTAATCCCTGCTCTCCTCTCTCTGCCCCCCCCCCCCCCCACACACATCCCCTGTGGTGTGGCGGGTTTGAGCTGTCAGGACCTGCCTGGTCGTCGGTCTACCAACGCTGGACCAAGTCGTCAACCGGAATCTAGTCTCCAAGTCTCCAAGCGAGTTTCCCGGTCCCATCCAACGTCTATAAAGTGTTTCAAAACCCATTGACACTGTATGACTATGTTTAGCCTGTGTTCTGCTCCTCTCTCTCACCAACCGTCTCTGGAGGAGGGGATCCCTCTCTGAATTGCTACTCCCAAGGTTTCTTCCATTTTTTCTCCCATTTGTAGTTTTTCTGGAGTTTTTCCTTGTCTTCCTTGAGGGTTTAAGTGGCTTGAGGGGCAGTTCTATGGGTGTATGTGAAGCCCTCTGTGACAAGCTTGCGTATATGAAAAGGGCTATACAAATACATTTGATTTGATTTTGATTTGAGTGTGGAAGTGGAGTGTGGAGGTGGAGTGTGGTGGTGGAGTGTGTGGAGGTGGAGTGTGGAGGTGGAGTGTGTGGAGGTGGAGTGTGGAGGTGGAGTGTGTGGTGGTGGAGTGTGGAGGTGGAGTGTGATGGTGGAGTGTGTGAAGGTGGAGTGTGGAGGTGGAGTGTGTGGTGGTGGAGTGTGGAGGTGGAGTGTGGAGGTGGAGTGTGGAGGTGGAGTGTGTGATGGTGGGAGTGTGTGATGGTGGAGTGTGTGAAGGTGGAGTGTGGAGGTGGAGTGTGGAGGTGGAGTGTGTGGTGGTGGAGTGTGTGAAGGTGGAGTGTGGAGGTGGAGTGTGTGGTGGTGGAGTGTGTGATGGTGGAGTGTGTGAAGGTGGAGTGTGGAGGTGGAGTGTGTGGTGGTGGAGAGTGTGGTGGTGGAGTGTGGAGGTGGAGTGTGTGATGGTGGAGTGTGTGAAGGTGGAGTGTGGAGGTGGAGGTGGAGTGTGTGATGGTGGAGTGTGTGAAGGTGGAGTGTGGAGTGGAGAGTGTGAGGTGAGGTGAGTGGGAGTGTGAATGGTGGAGTGTGTGAAGGCTGGAGTGCCCTGAAGGTGGAGTGTGATGGTGAGAGGGACAGTGTATTGCTGGGTGAAAGTGAGTGTGCATGGAAAATCATGAGCTGAAAAGGGCACCTTATAAAAGCAATTAGAGAGATGACTTCAACACCCCCCACACACACACTCTCTCACACAGACACACATGTAATGTCACACACACACACACACGAGAGCAGAAACCGTCATGACCTTGTCTGACCAGGCTCCACTAAAA
The DNA here is from genome assembly GCF_054491055.1 of Hypomesus nipponensis. Classification (NCBI taxonomy): domain Eukaryota; kingdom Metazoa; phylum Chordata; class Actinopteri; order Osmeriformes; family Osmeridae; genus Hypomesus; species Hypomesus nipponensis. The sequence goes on from NC_140374.1 coordinate 23,027,249, forward strand.
TGCTCAGCAGCTTCTAAGAGTGTATTTGATCATGCATACTGAGGTGAAGAACAGAGTCAAGGCTGAGGTGAAGAACAGAGTCAGGGCTGAGGGTGAAGAACAGAGTCAGGGCTGAGGTGAAGAACAGAGTCAGGGCTGAGGTGAGAGAACAGAGTCAGGGCTGAGGTGAAGAACAGAGTCAGGGCTGAGGTGAAGAACAGAGTCAGGGCTGAGGTGAAGAACAGAGTCAGGGCTGAGGTGAAGAACAGAGTC